>NW_020838001.1:9088907-9144012 GCF_003676395.1 Aethalodelphis obliquidens
ATATTAATTTTTCATTAAATTGTCACGTAAACGGTTAGAATATTGCCTGGAACATAATATTCATCCATTAGCTAATGACGTTAGTAGTTACTTCAAATGACAGTCTGTAGTGACCACGTGTACAACTTGATTCCCCCAGCCCCCAAACTCGGTCAAATCTTACTGTTAGGTATGCTCTTGTAAGCTTCCTTTATAGGCTGTGTGTGGGGGGGCACCTGCTCTGTGCCACGCACTATTCCCCATGGTCGGGATATAAGTGTCAAAACAGACCATGTTGCTGTTTTTCCGCAAGGGGAAAAAAAATTTAACAAATATATAAACAAGACAATTTGGCTTACAGGCACCATGAAGTTCATAGTGCTGAATGATGTGACAGAAAACTAAGAGAGGGACACTTCTGCTAGGTGGTTAGGGACGAGTTTTCTGAGAAGGTGACATTCACACTGAGATCTAAGTATAGCAAAGGAATTATCATGCAAACAGACAGGAGAACAGAATACCAGAAAGGTCGGAAAAAATACAATTAATCAAGTACTTATCTGACTAACATCTATCTCACTCATGTAGACCAAAGATCAGGAAACTACAGCTTCTGGGACAAATCTAGCCAGTGGCCTGTTTTTTTAAATGAAGGTTGATAACGATGAAGACACGCCCATCTGTTTATGGGCTGTCCACAGCTACATTCTTGCTACAAAGGTAGAGCTGAGTAGTTGTGACAGAGGTCATATGGCCCTTAAGTCTAAAATATTTACTATCTGGCCCTTTCCAGAAAAAGTTTGCCAACTCCTGGTGTAGACCGTAAGACCCATGAGGGCAAGGGCCACATTTGTCTGCCTGTGCCCTGCTGTTCCTTCCCTCCTAGTTCTGTCTGACCTAGTAGATCCCAGTAAATAGCTAGAAAGAGAAGAAATGCAGGCTATCTTGCACCCCTGCCAATTTTTTAGGACTTTATTTACAATGAAATCTTTGAAGTGATAGTTTCAGAGCACACAGCCGTCCTTCAAGAGAACATCTTTGGTTCCCACATGTTTAGAGAAGCAGCAGTGCGACATGGTGGCCCAGGTAACAACTGCACATTTATCTCACCATATGAATCTCCTGCAAAAAGGACTTAGATCAAGATGGGTTCCAGGCTGAAATGAGACAGTGGTTCTGTAGGGTGCCAGCCAATCTGGCAAGGATGGCAGGACAAGGAAAACACCTCTCTGCCGGCTTCGAAGGCAACTCACCCTATGTATGGTATTAATCCAAAGCAGCGACCCTTCAACTTGGCATGTGCCAGGGTTTGTCGCCCTTTGCACTATCGACATTTGGGCCGGAGAAGTCTTTGCTGTGGGGCTGTCCTGTACACTGCAGGATGTTAAGCAGCATCTCTGGTCTCTACCCACTAGATGCCAGTAGCATCCCTCCTCCCGATATGATCATCAAAACTGTCTCCAGCCTTTGACAAATGGACCCAGGAGGGTTGGGTGGATGGAGGAGTGACCAAATCCCCCTCAGCTGAGAAGTACTGGCATACACTGAAAACATCCTCCTCTTTCTGTGGGAACTTCTAGATGTTGGAAGCAAATACTCTCAAAAATGAATATTTAGAGAGCTGTAATATGCAATAACCACCCTTTCAATTCAAACCACCCTTGTGTATTTTCACATCCACCTAGGTGGGGGGTGGATGCCAGTTAAAAATGACAATGTTGATAATTCCTAATAACATTATGGAGATTAATTTTCACGACTAGGAGCATAACTTTTTAACATCCTTATTGGAGTATAATTGCTTTACAATGGTGTGTTAGTTGCTGCTGTATAACAAAGTGAATCAGCTATACGTATACACATATCCCCATATCCCCTCCCTCTTGCGTCTCCCTCCCACCCTCCCTATCCCACCCCTCTAGGTGGTCATACACAACCAAATGTCATATAGACAGCTAGTGGGAAGCAGCCACATAGCACAGGGAGATCGGCTCGGTGCTTTGTGACCACCTAGAGGGGCATAACTTCTTAAAACTTGTTCAATTTGATCCAAGGCTGAGAGTCGTACGCCCTCTTTGGGGTTGGGGTGGTGTTGTAGCAGTTGTTTTAAAAACGCTCAGGCACAAATGCAATCTGTGTGCTGTGACCCCTGCACAACTCATGGGCCAGGCATGATAAGGAATCTCAGAATTCTCTCTCTGCTGCTGACAAAACCTCGACTAAATCTTCCTGTCTGCCCATAGCTAATGCTCCCCAAGCTGCAACACCAGGAGCAGACGCACACGTGGATGACATTTTTTTTTTGCAGGGAGGACCCAGGAGGTGAGCCCAGAACAAGAGAGAGAGACGGGGAAGTAGAGCATGTGGCAGGCAGCTAGGTGGATTCCGTTTTTTCAACAAAAGGGTCATTAACATGACCTCCTTGGGAAAGGAAATTCAAAACAGTGCCATCTTAGCCTAAATAGATATTGAACCTAAAAATTCATTGTTGCTTAGGATGCTTTATACCCCCAACACCAGGGTAATTTTTGATATAGTACATTTCATTATATGTCAGATAATTTCAGCAACAATTTCCCTAAGAAAGAATGGATCATAGGTTTTAAACTAGCAACCCATAAATATATATAGTATATATGTATATATGCATATACGTACATACATATATGTAATAATAATATACGTATATGGCTCACAGTTTGCTTTTAGCTTCGAATTGTCAACACTTAAAAAGAAATTTGCATGAAAAAAATTGGATCTGGCTTCTCTTCACAATCCAGAAGATCTGCTCCCACCTTCTTAAAGGTTGACGATTCACTGGATATGAGCAGCAGAGAGTGTGCTTCCCAGTTTACCACACTCCCTACCACTCCCCAATACTAATCCTTGCTTATTTCACACGTTCAGGTTAGCTGCCTGGAGCCATTTGGCATGTCTGTTTGCAGCGGCTTGTACAGATTAATTTTATCTTTGTATTTGGCCACTTCCTGCAGCCAAACCAAGTCCCTTTTCACTTTCAAATAAGCTGGTTCCAAACGCATTGCTTCCATAAAAGTTTATTTGACTAAGCTTATCCAAATTTCTTCCTCCGATTATTTTCTCCACCCAAATATATCATATTTCATTTAAGGCAGCACTTCCCCCAATGCACCCTGTGGACCAAATACATATTGTGTACAGGAAATATAAGGATACTATGGTTCAATTAATTAAGAAACTTCAATAGTACACAAGGTTAAAAGTGTCTTTGCATCAGTACTTTTCAGAGTCTATAAGTGCAAATGTGCTCTATGACTTTCCGGGGGAGGGCGGGGGCACAGTACATGAGCACTTCCTAGTTTTCCATGGAACTTCAGAAAGCTCTACTATCATGTTTTCTTGCCTATAAAAAAATGTGTATCGATAGTCTCCAATATTTTTGCTAATTGTTTTCAACCACAGATAAGTTTCAGAGAAAGGAGGGGTAAGTCATCAACAGAGGTGGGGGAAAGGGGTGGAAAGGGGAGAAGTTTTGATTTTTCATAGTAGGATCATTAAAAAGCAAAATGTAATCACCATCAACATAAACACCTTTACATAGAAGAGAAGTCATTTTGAACACCTCCTAAAGTAGGAAAAATAATATCTCTATCAAGGACCACCCTTTCCACTGAATGCATTTGGCTTGTAAAATGTATCCTGTGTTTTTCTTATTTCCTTTATTTCATTGAAGATCTGTAAAAACTTTGTCACAGACTGTCACCAACGTGCAAAACTGAATTTGGGAAACATTGGTCTACATTACGTTAAATCTGGCAACAACACAAACTCAAAAACCACTGTAAAAATAGTTCCCACATGAGAGAAGAGATGCTAGGTTTCCAAGGGAGGGATTGCTATGAGCTGTGGAAACACACTGACGCAGACAGGGAGAAAAGACAAGGATGAGATGAAAGTGGATTTTCCCTTGGAGTGGCTTTTGGAGATTCCCTTCCCTTATCCTGATCTTCCATTGAAGTCACACTGGGGAGGGTTTGTGCTCCTGCAGGAGCTCCAGGGGCTGCCCTGTACGGCCCGGCATTGACGGGAAAGAGTGATGATCAGGATGCAACGTGGATGGATGACCTGAGCAGTTTGTGTCAGAACAAGAAGCAGCAGAAGTGGTACTTTGTAAGATGAGCCAGCACAGTCTAAAACCTTGAAAATATGTCATTTAAACCATTTCAAGATGAAAAAAGATGATGACGCTTATGGCAATTTTAAGGAGTAAAAATGCAAGATACAGGTATGTCCCAATTATCCACCATATGGATGGTTTTGTCCTGTGACTTTTTTTTTTTTTTTTGGCCATTTGACCCTTACCAGTTGATTGGGGTGATATAATATGGAGCCTCCAAATAATCCATGTTTACTTTAAGTAGGATTTTTTTTATTGCTCTGCATATTGGTTTCTCCTATAGAGATTAATAAATCCTTGAGAGCAAAACCCGAAACAACACATTTTAGGATCCTCACTGCCTGGCGCCCAGTAAGTTCTTGCTAAATGCCTTTGTGAATAAATAAATGAATGTGAAAAGAGATGATGAATGAAGACCAGAAAACAGCAAACTTAATTTTTCATTTTGCATTTTTTAAGTTGAACCTTTTAATTGGAGATAATTATAGACTCACACGTAGTTGCAAGAAATAATACAGGGGGATCTCATGTACCCTTGGTCCAGTTTCTCTTAATGGTAACACCTTGCAAAACTACAGCACAATATCACCACCCTCATACTGATATTGATGCAGTCAAATATGGAACATTTCCGACATCACAAGGATGCCTCGTGGCAATGTCCTTCTGTAGCTACTTTCCTCCTGCCCTCACGTGAAAGTCCAGGTTCCCTGCTCCGTCTCTGTTGATACCAGAAAGGGGGAGGTAGGGCTCCTCATCACTGCTGGGTGGGTGGGAGTTCCAGCTCTCCACTGGGCCTCACTGACACCCCCAGGGGAAAGGGATGGAACTGCTACTGGTGGGCAGTGGTTGAAGTCCTGACTCTCCCAGGGGCCACCTCTGACCCCAATCAGGTGTGGGCTTTGAGGCACCTTATTACAGCCTCATGAAGGGACATCTCAGCTTCCCACTGGCCTTTGCTGGTGTAGGTGGTGTTTGTGCCACATTTCTTTTGGTGGTTGTTATTTAAAAGCTTTCTGCTTTACTAGGCTGCCCCTTTCTTGGTCCTTTGGCTGGAGAGAGCAGGGTTTTGTTGGGGCTTTTTTCCCTGCACCTGCTGGTGTTTCTGGGTTTCTGGCTTCTTCAGCTCCAAGTCTGGGATGCATGAAGCGAAAAGAAAACCAAGGAACTCACCACATCACTTCTTGAGTCCCGAGGTCCCTAGCTGCTCTGCTTTCTTCTCTTCACTTTTCAGTCTTTTTATGTTTGAGATATATATATATAGATAGATAGATAGATAGATAGATAGATAGATAGATAGATAGATATAATGTGCAGGGTCTTTAGTTGTGCTTAGTGGGAAGAATAGGAAAAAATGCATCTACTCTATCTTTTTGGAAATGAAAGTCCTCATTTTACATTTGAAAACGGGATTTTTTTTTTTAAAATTCCCTGACTTGTAATAGATGTTCAAGAAGAACATTGAAGATGTTCTTGAACATTGAAGATGTTCTTCTTGAAAATTCCATGTGTTTTTATCTAAACGGGCACTTATTCTATTATTATTTTAGTGCTCATCCATCTACAAGCACTACTAGTTGAAATCTAACTGGTGAGTCAATGTCTACCAGGTGAGTTGATCTCTAACTGGTGAACCCCAGAGTCAATTTAATATATAATACAACTTCTATTTCAAAAACAAATTCCCACTCATCCTGACTTTTTTACTTACATGTATAAAATGTACATATTTACATTTTGAAATATTACTTTTCCAAAGATATCTACCGCCCCCTCTTAAAGGCAAACAGTTTACTTTGAATGAACTTTTCAGAACATAAGAGAAAAGAAAGTTCAAAAACCTCTAGTTGGAGACATTTGTTTTGATTTTACTTCCACTGTATTTTAGCTAGAGTTCACAAAACACCACCACAGAATGCATTTTCTCTAATTTTTCCTCGAAAACACGCTTTTTCTTTCAAGAAAGTTCAAGAATGTGAGACAACACTGAAGCCCTTTCAAAACAGGGAAGGAATTTTCAAAACACAGATCCGTATTTGACATTCTCTCATTTAAAAAATAATTTTACTTTAGCACATGGGGGTTTCAGCCCATATGATGTTTCCATTTGCCAGACTTTGAGGTCAGAGCAGGGATAACAATGACTGTGGAAGGAAGTCCTACAAAGAAGATATTTTGCTTTTCCCACTTCCACGTCGGGGCCTTGCCTTGATCCTTCGCCTTTGCATGGGCCCGACCTACCGGCAGTCTCACAGGAAAAACACACAGCTCGCAGTCTAAGGATTAGAAGCAATGAAGAGAAACAGCTTACAGTCTCAGAACATGGTAGACGAAAAGTGAGGCCCCAGGGTTATGATAGGAAACTGGGGGCTGAAAACTGAAAATGACTTTTAATCATAAAGGTACAATTTGAATCCTCAGATACTAGAAACCTAGCTCATAGAGTCACTAGATTAACTAAGAGCAGCAGATTCATCCCCTCTTGAAATGCACACGCACACGTATATGCACGCATTCATATCATGATTTTTTTTTTAATTTCCAAGACACACCCTAGGTCAGCATAACTCACAACTCCATCTTCTCTCTGTGGTTCCTCTTTTTGTCTCTCCGTGCACAGTCTTAAATCATAATCCAACCAATAGATACCCTCAGTGATATCTACAGTGTGTTGAAGTCACCAGACAAGATCACATTACCATCTACAGACTGTCTTTGCTGTTCAGGTTCAAAGGAATGACCTGTTCTTGTCAAAGGATGATTCTTAAGAGTGGAATCAAAGTAACCACTGTCTCCCAGGGAACTTTCTCTAACCCTAACCTCTCCACTGTCTGGGTTAGATGGCCCACTATGTGCCATCAGAATCCCTGGGCTTGCCTCTCTCATACAATTTATGACTTGAGCTGCTGAGGGCTGGGGGGATTGTCTTACTGGACGTGATATCCCCAATACCCAGCACAAGGCCTGACATATTGTTCCTGTACAATATTTAAAGGAATGAATGAATCTGCTATCAACTGGTCAATCTGGGAGAAAAAAAAACAAACAAAAAAAACAGAAATGGAAAACCTTTAAGTGACAATACCCTGACACCACATGAGCAAAGGGAAGAGTGACAGGCAGGCCCCTTGCTTCGCTTTTCCAAGTAGATGGTTATTATAGCCCTGTTTATGATGCTGAAAAGTTGGAAACAATCTACTCCATCAACATGGGAATAGGTGAATTAAATGTAGGATATTTAGCAGGTCAAAGGAAATGAGCAAGCTCGTTATGTATCGACATGGGAAGACCTCAGAAAGACTGTTGACGGAAAAAAGCAAGTCGCAGAGCATGTACATAAGATACTTTTATATAAAAGTAAAAAGAAGTCCAAGCAATTCTATAAGTTCTGGGTATAAATAACAAAACTATTATATGTATTTTCTCAGGGAATATAACATAGGCACAATTTATTTAAAGACAAAAATGGTTAGAAGGCCATATTTCAAACTCATAATGGTGGTTTCTTTAGGGGAAGGGAAGAGAAGTAAGTGAGGGTGTCAAAGGACTCTAGTACCATCCTTATTGTTCATTTTGATTTAGAAGGACAGTTCTTTAATTACTTGTATTACTTGCATATGTATTGTTATTTTTTTATCCACTAAAAGTTGGTACATTCCTAGACTTTAAATGTTTGCAAATTGTGACCCCAGTGCTCCAGAATATCTTGGTAGGATTCGTAGAATTTTCTTTCCCTTCTCCTTCTTCATTAAAAGCTGAGAAAAGCATTTGTGAAGGATATTGCTTAGGCCAATCCTTCTCATTTTGGAACGATCTCATTGTTTGTCGACTGCCAGCTTTGACATTCTCTCTCACTTCCCACGGTCTGGCAGCCGAGCAGGAATCTGGAGCCAATTCGATTCTCCCCCTCTGAAGAAACAGCTTAGCAGTCTGCACTGTGTTTGGAGAGAACTAGTAAAATGTGCCATTTTTTCCCTCTATTCCAAATGCCCAAGTGTGTGTGTTAAGATGGGAAAAATCTGCCTCATGGCAGAAGTGTACTATCAGCATCCTCTTCAAGAAGAATTAATTCTTTGATACGTCTTGCTGTTTGATGGAAGGCTTGATAGTACAACAGAAGAGTTTCCAGACTCCACCCCTTACTTCCAAAAGTTTGCAATCAAAAACAGACCATATGAACACAAATGTTCCATAATAATTACAAATGTTGATTGCGAGCTATACAACTCAACAACTCTCTAAACAAAGTTCTACTATTATCATACCCATTTTACAAATTGAGTAAACTGAGGTTAAGTGAATTGCAGAGGGTCATATCCTTAACATGCAACAGAGTCCAGTTCAAACCGTGGCATTCTAGATCCAGAGAGACCCAGTACCTTTTAACCATCCTTCCATATTGCCTCATGTCACAGTCTCCCCTACTTGGTGCTTAGCAAATAAAAGATCCTCAATAAACGCTTCTTGAATGAATTAATGAACAGTTTATACCTGACAGACGCTTGATTAAAGGACCTTGCACAAAACCAAAGGCACGGCTAACCACCCCCCCAGGTATACTGACAATGAGCGGTATAACCTCACCCGGAAAATAATCATGGTATCTGGACTCATAAAGACATAGATATAACCCTTGACTACTCCACTTGCAAACTTAGATAAGTTTCTTGGTCTATATAAGCCTCAATTTCCATATTTGTAAAAGAGGTGAAGTGTGGTAGGCATGATTCTAAAATGGCCCCCAAGAGTCTCATCCCTGGTGCTACAGCCTCTGTATGATGCTCTCCCCTTGAGTATGGATAGAACCTGGGAATATCATGGGATATCATTCCTGTAATGAGTTACTGATCAGTTGACTTGGAATTAATCAAATGGAGATTAGCCTGGGTGGGTTCGACCTAGTCAAAAGAGCCTTTAAAAGAGGATGAAGCTTCAGAGAGATGATGTTGCTGGCCTGGAAAGAAAGCAAACCACCATGTTGTGAACATGGGGACCACATGGCAAGGAACTTCAGGTGACCTCTAGGAGGTGAGAGTAGTTTCTGGTCAGCAACTAGCAACAAAAGGGGTATGTCAGTCATACTGCTACAAGGAAATGAACTATGCCCACAAGCAGTGAGCTCAGAGGAGGACTCGCAGACTCAGACGAGAATCACAGCCTCCACCAACACCTGATCTCAGCTTGGTGAGACCCTGAGCAGAGGGCCCAGTTAAACCGTTCCTTGACTGTTGATCCATGGAACTGTGAGATAATAAATTTATGCCATTTTAAGCTACGAAGTTTGCATTAATTTTTACATAGCAATAGAAAACTAATACAGACTGTGATACATCATACAGTAACTTAAAAATTAAATAAAATAATAAAGGCAAATTGCCTAGCACATACATGATCACAGTATATTTTAGCCCTCTTTTCTTGGAGAATGTGAAGCTACCCACATACCACTCTGAAAGTGAAGGTGATGGCTGGAGTTTCGGTCTCCATCTTGGCCCGTGAGGACAAGAGCCACACTAGAGATGGCGAGCGCAAAGTTGGAGGGAGCCTGGAGCCCTTGACCATCACATAAAACCACATCAGCTTGGACCTGTGTACGCAAGTAACACCTTCCATAACTGACTCACTCTTCCGGCGTTTCCCTTTTACTATCAGCCCAACTCAATTCTGTTAACAGGCCCTAATCAGTGAGGTACAAACTCAATTTATTGACTCACAATCAGGCTCTCATCAGCAAAAGTATTGACAATGCTGACCTTCTTCACAGGAGCAGGATACCCTGGACTTTCTAGAACAGAGGAATTCAAGTGATACCACACAAAAGGGTTGTTCCACTTGTTGGCCAAGAATTCTGATGAAGAGAGTTAAGATTTCATCTGTGCAGGAGGTGAGAGTAAACAATGAGAGAGAGAGGTAGATGTCAACGTAGAGAGAGAAGGAAGGCACACGGCATTCCTCAGTACCGTACCGCTGGATTCCTCAGGGTCCCCAGCGTACCTAAGAAACACCCTTCATCAGCATCAGCGTCATCTGCTCCATCAGAGGACGAGGGTCATCAGCAAAGAAGGATCAGATTCTCTCACAAGCTCATTTCAATGCTTAAACTGCAGGCCTCTCTTTTTTCTGGAGAGAATTTCTATTTTATCATTAAAACTGCTGATTGCAACCCCACTACCGCATGACTATTTTTCACACACACAGAAAAGGAGGTAATGCGATCAACGCAGCACCAATATTAAATTACTGTAACTCATTTACCCTGCCGGCACGTCATTATCCCTCTCCCTTCACAAGAGCTTGCACACGCACACAAAATCTATAAACCCTTTCCAGGAATACAAAAGCATCCTCTATGATGTTGATAAGAAACAGGACAGTCACTCTCTCCTGACATATTTGTTCTTTAAAAACAAATCAATGGCACGGGGATTTGGCACCTGAATGCAGAACAACGGCTTGATGAGGCAAAGATTGTCTTCATTAAGAACATTAATATTCATAGGGAGTAGAAAATCTGACACAAGAGAGGACTCACTAACCTTTTCTCATATTAGATTTTTACTTCTTAACACAATTACAGTCCGGCAATGACTTAATTAATGCTGCTTTTCGTCAGACGCCTTTAAAGAGCTGTCAATTTGGTCCTGCAGAGGCTGTCAACGAAAGAGAAAGACAGTCATCTCGGTGAAAAAGACACAGGAAGAAATTCAAACACTTAATAATATTCAAAGTGCTAAGCAAAGTCACATATCAACTGGGATTAAGGAGAATTTTTGTCTTTTCCTTCCATCTTGTTGAAGCCAGTCTTGGCGATGGTGCATTGGGAATTGACTACTGGGTTGAGAAGGTGCAGAGAAAGATGCAGTGAAAAGTGTAGAGGTGGAAGGAAAGACCCTCCCTCACTTGAAACTGTGGCACATCAACGACCTGTAACCTGGGAGGACCTGGGCGATCGGCTCTCTACAGTCATCACATGTAGCACTGGACTTGAAAAGCGAGCCTAGTGTCCGAACACCTCTCACTACAGGTGAGGAAATGAGTCAATCCTATGTATCTCTGACCCAGATCTTGCAAATTTAAGCTCTGCCGGCCAAAGTTCCACCTGCAGGTATTTTTTTCTTAGAAGGTACAGTGTTAAAAATGATTGAAGTATCTGCCGGGACACAGAATTCCAAGATGAAGGCCTTTCTTTGCAACTCGAGTATTTAGCAACCCTGTCCCCTGCTCCTCATGGCCACGGCCTGCAGAACCCGAGAGCTGGTGGCCCTCTCCAGCTTTATCACCATCCCCCCAGCTTACACCAAGTCGGCGCCACACCTTTCCCCGACCGCCTGACCCCTCAAGGCCCAAGTGATTGACCCTCTCTCTTTACCCAACCTGACTTTGGCCTCTCTCCTAAAATCACCCCAAACTTTCCCAGATGTCAACACCTGTGCTCAACCACAGGACTATCAGTTTGAACAAACTCTGCTGTTTCCGAGGGTATTTCCTCTGGTTATTTCTTGGCTAAAACAATGTACCTTGTCACACGGCTGGAATACACCTCCCAGTTCTTAGCCTGCATCACAGCACTACTGACGTTTGGGGTCAGATAATCCTCTACTGTGGGGTCTTTCCTGTATATTAGAGGGCGCTTAGCTGCATCGCTGGGCCCTACCCATGAGATGCCAGTAGCAACCTCCTCTATCGCTTCAATGTGACAACCAAAAATGTCTCCAGACGTTGCCAAGTGTCCCTCAGGGGACAAAGTCACCCTTGGCTGAGAACCCCTGGCCTACTGGTCCCGCCTCTACCTTCAGCCTCAATGCCCCTTCCTCAGAGAGGTCTTCCTGATCATTCTAACTCATTCTCCCCTGATTCTCTACTAGGGCACCCTTGTGCATGTCACACGCCGTTTGTTGTAGGGTTTTTTTTTCTTCTTTTGTTTAGTGACTAGACTAAAAGCAGCATGAAAATAAAGGCTGCTATAAATAGTATCTGAATAACTGATTCAGCATTTCATAATCCACTGTGAGGTTAATTATGCCTCGTCAGCAATGTGTTGTTAATCCAATCTCCTGGATGGCTCTGGGGGAGAGTCACAACATCGCTATTCCTTCTTGGTTAAGCTATCAGTGACTCAGGTCACACAGACATGACAAGCAAGCACTCTTCCTTACGACTGTGCAATTCTTCTTCCAGTGTTCAAAGGTGTCAAATACTAAGTCCCATTTGTTATGTTCTGGACACCGACTTCTGGTTTGGAAAAATGAGCAATCATGTAGAGCAATGACAGTGTGGTGAAGCCTTAATTTTTTCCTGCCTGAAAAGCTACTGATGCAACCCTGTGTGTGAAGACCCAGAGGGAAACCTGCAGATTTTCTTTACTCTGGGAAGAGTTACTGAAGGGGCACCACTTAGCCATGCAAGGCAAGTCCAGCAGCTACTTTACCATCAGAGCTGGTTACCGGAGAAGCAATGGTAAATAGGGACAAGGGGACTGATGCAAAGAGAAGTTTCCTGACTTTTTCCTTTGGTGACTCATGATTTTTAGACCTTCTCTGATTCACTGAGGCATTCTTAAGATATTTTTACAGGCCTCAAAATGTGGTCACTGAGAAAGAGGGGCACCCTGGCTGGGGACCCAGAATCAGCATCAGTCCCTAAAGGTCTGTTGGAGAAACCTGCCCAGGGCATACCACGTGACTAAGGCTGGCGAGACCTCACATTCTGCCATTCCAACTCAGCAGGATACTTCCTAGAAACTGTTGAGCACAGAAGGTAAATCCAAGAGGGATTCTAAGTTTGGGATATCACTTTGGTCAAGGCTAAAATCTTAAGCAGCTAAAAGGCCTCCTTTCAGGGGTGGGCAAAGCCACATAGGTGGGTGGGACCTGTTCTCAACAGTGACACCATGTGGAAGCACCAGAAACAGCAGCAGCTAGGACCTGAGGTTGGGTTCCAGCCTTCCTAACCACCATTTCTCTCTCCAACTGGCTTTTGAAGCAAAGGTGAGTCTGTGAAATGGCTATAACTCCTGGGACTCAGGAACAATTCATGTGGGCATCAGAGGCAGAGTATGGGGTCAGGGAAGACTGCATGAAGGATACACTACAATTTCTACTTAGGAGTATTTATGTGGCCTCAAGCAATTAACTAGAACTAATAAAAGGTGTAGCTGTTTGTACTCCTCAAGTTATAGAATCTCATTATCCCGGTGTGGCTTTCAGAGTCTGCAATTAATCTGGCTCTGGTGTCAAAGACAAAGGAATGTGTTGTAAGACCACTAGGAAGGATAACATAGATTTTAAAGTTTCAGAACTGGACTTTTGAGAACTTACTGCCCTACTGTTGGTTTTTCTCCCAATGCATTAACCCACTGATCGATGGAGCACATCCACATTCGGGCTGGCCGGTCCTAAGTTATGGAAGCAAAGGACTGATCACACTTCCCTTCTCTACCTAGCGATGCAGGGCTGCATATATAGGTTTTGCTGTGACACAGGTCTGAGTTCAAGTCCCAGTTCTGCCACTTACTAGCTGTGCAGTCTTGAACAAGTTCCTCAACCTCCCAAGCCTCCATCTCCTCAACTGTAAAACTATGATAATTATTTCATCCCAGTTAGCTTTTATCGAGAACTTCTTACAAGCCAAGCTATGTGCTTTTCAAGCAGCATTTGATGTAATCTCATAATAGCTACGAGGTGCAGGCACGCACTTTCATGAGCAAAAAGTGAGGGTTAACAAAATGCTCAGGACAGTGCAGCTAGTAAGTTGTGAGGTCAGGATGTGAACTTAGGCTGCCTTAGACCTCGTGCTTCAACTCCTACTCTGCACTTCTGTGATGGGGTTTCATGATCATCAAATGAGATCAGGTATTTACGTATTAAGTACCCTAACATGTATCCCTAACGTGTAGCACATAGGAAGTGATCAATAGATGCTCTCCTACTCTTCACACATTAATCTCCTACTCCTAAACATCATCTCCTTCTTATCCGTTTCTCTCAGCTAACAGTAGAATCTCTTTGTTCAATTATTTAACCATGGCCTAATTCTGCATGCTTCTGTCTTAGGCCAAAGTCTTCCTTCTAAGAACTTCTTTTTCTTCCTTTTGTTCAAGAAATCATTCTTATCATTCTTTGAGCCCATGTACTCTTACTTATTCACACGAAGACAGAAATACAATTTTTCATACAATCCTAACATAAATGTTGGCGTTAGTTCCTGTCTAACTTGAATGTCTGGGGCCCATAATAGCATCTTTGCCCCTAATAAGACCTCCTCATGTTGGAAGTGAGCCTTTCTGTGTAACTGCATATATTGAACTGATTTTGTAAATATATTGAAAGCTTATAGTTGACTACCAGTGGGAGTTAATTTGGCCTGGAATTCTCTCCAGGGGTTCAAGTCATATTTCATCATTATTAGATTCTGCAGACAAAACTATTTGCCTTTAAAACCATCACTGGAAAAAAAATAGCCTCATTTTCTCACTGCGGTACCACCTAATCCTTAGCAGCCCCAACACAGTGGGGCAGGCATGAGGTCACTGATTTTCTCACTCCGCCATACTTGAACTCACAGAAATCTCATGCACAGGTGGTCCAGCAGAAGCCCACGGGGTGACCCACATTTATCATTGAATGAACTCACTTATCTCTGAGGACCTCGTGTCTTTTGGAAGTCATGGGAAAGACTGAAAACACCTCTCAAAGAAAACTTAATTTACTTAAAGAAAAGTGTATGTACCCCTTCAACCATCTTTTTGTGTCTATTCCATGGACAGGATGATGGAACAGACAATTTCAAGCCAAGGAGCTTTTCTAAGACACCTGTCTGCTGATAACTTATTATGAAATACAAGTGTCTTGAATGCCCAAGAAGAGGGATTACAATACATCCACTGCAACAGGCTGGGGCAGAGATGGATGTTTGCACAACTGGGTTAGGCAAATTCTCCCCTCCTTAAGGGAATAAAGAAAGGTTGTCAGATCTAAGAAAGAGAGTCATCTTCCTTCTGGACTCTCCTTGCCTTCCTCAACATGGAATGTGAATCATGTGTCAGGGAAGTTGAAAGAGAGAATTCTCATTCTATAAAATGGGTTGAAGGAAATTTGGGGAGAGAAATCAATGTAAATATTGATAAGTGATCTGCTCGCCTTGGAATTAGAATGCAGATAAAAAGAATACACTTAAAATGCAGATCTTACCACCATTTTCATAGTTATTAGCAGTTGTTTGTATTGATATATATCTATATAAAGTCAGAAGTAATAACAGATATTATGTATTGAATGCCTACTACATGCCAGGTAACACTCTAAATTATTTACGTATCCTATCTTATTTAATCCTGACAGCAATCCAGTGTGGAGGGAATCACTATTTGCATTTTATGGATAGGGAAACTGAAGTCAGTTCTCTGTGACTTTAAGGTTTATACTCCTAAATTTATGCTATATATATAATCTCATTTCGCACACACGAATGTGCATACACATGTACGACTGTGTTCACACTCCCAGAGGCTCGTGTATGTCTACAGATTGCACTCTGGGAAGTCTCAGATAATGCACAGATGCAGAAATAGTGAATAACTGTGCACTGCAATAATCCTCAGGGTGGCTGTCAACAAGCCTTAATTTAAAAATAAACAAAGTGAAACAAAACATGCAAATACGGTAATAGCTGCATTCTGCATTTACACTTCGTCTCTTTCATAAACAACCCTGAATCCTGAAGCAGAGAAGGGTTTTGTGCTTGGGTGTGTGCAGTCCTCATCGAAATGCCTCACACAGCTTCTGAATCAAAAGCACTCCATGACAGGATGCATTACCTTTAGCTGCACCCCGTTTGGGATGCCTTTCTGAAGCAGTTATTGGAGGTAGAGATAAAAAGTGAGCTTTTCCGTATAAACTTGTGCTAACTCTTACATTCGCTTTTAATGAACAGGTCATATGCGGTTCTGAGGGTGTCTGCATTTTTCTTTAGACCTCATTTCTTCCCTTCGGCTGTAATGAGAGGGGAAGAGAGAAGCAGGGAGCCTCTCCAAGTCCTGCAACAGTTCATAAATATCTCTTTAAATATGAAACTGTCGAAACCCTCGGTGGCCGTTACTTATTTATGAAGCTCCCTATCCAAACTTCTCTCCATATCATGACCACTCTCTGAACTCACACAATGATCTTTCAATATGTCAAACACTGAACCCTCCTCTCTCAAATCCCATCATCCTCTCTCGCCTCTTTGCAATCACCTTTGCATTGGCCCAACTTCTGTTTCACATTCATGTTTTAATTCAGTGCAGTGTTCAATTTGCCATTGATTCTGCCACATTGCCTGCCCTGGAATCACGCATGAACATAGGAAATCATCCTTAGCACATGCACATATTTTCCAACCAAAATCCTTTTGTCAAAAGAGAGAGAACCACAATGTGTTACCTGGCATCTACCCAACAACGTACTTTACTAAAAAGTAAGTCAAGTATATAGGTCTCCTTTAAAACAAATTTTTTTGAAATACAGAGAATTATGAGGAAGAAAATTCAACGATCATAAGTACTATCATCTCAAAATAATTTTAAATATTTTAGTGTGTTCCTAGGTGGTCTTTGCCGAAGCATTCTTTTGCACAGTTTAGATTATACTATATGTTGTATTGTGAATTCTCCTCTTAACAGTAAAATGTAAGATTTTCACATATCGATAGAAATGTTTCCTAATCATCAGGAAAGAAGACGCGCAAAGAGGATATGCTTATTAAAATACAAACAAAATAACATAAAAGAGGGTAGAATTCTAATCTTGTGTGCTGCAGCTCGATCACAAGTCAAACAACATTCTTTCTAGTCTCAGATACAGTATATCTGGTATGTTCTGGATTGCCTGAATAGCTGAGTGTTGTCCTGATTATTCACACTTGTTCTGTCTGGTTTATAATCTCTATCGATATTTTGTTTGACTATAATAAATTCCATGAGGGAAGGGACCACATTTGTCTTATTTTCTCTGTATACCCAGTGCCTAGCACAGTGCCAGGCACATGGTAGAGCTTAGGAAGTGTATGTCAAATGAATAAATTATTTATCTCTTTTTCCTGCCTAACCCTCAGGTGAGTATTAGATGCCAATCAAGTGGCATTGGTATTAGACTCAGAGAACAGGAAAACAAGGGTGTTTCATTTTGTAGTCAACATAACAAGAGGAAAAAGGGATTCCTATCTAACGTAGCACTGTTGTTTTATTTTTGCTTCTTTTTTTTTTTTTTGCGTACGCGGGCCTCTCACTGTTGTGGCCTCTCCCGTTGCGGAGCACAGGCTCCGGACGTGCAGGCTCATCGGCCATGGCTCACGGGCCCAGCCGCTCCGCGGCATGTGGGATCTTCCCGGACCGGGGCACGAACCCGCGTCCCCTGCATCGGCAGGCGGACTCTCAACCACTGCGCCACCAGGGAAGCCCAGCACTGTTGTTTTTTTAAATTATTCTGCCTGTTTAGAGAAATAAATAATTACAAATTCTTTTGCGCATTTCAATATGTTTAATCTCTGAAAGATTGAACCTGATCAGGGAGCCCTTATAAACATAGTAAACTTTCTCAATTGCCTTTTCAAGAAATTCTAAGACTTCTTCACACTGGCTGATGGTAATTAATACCATCCCCACTGTGCACCTGAACACTTTATTATTCCACAAAGGAGAAGACGGGAAGCAGCCTTACAAAAAACAGAAAGCAGAATTAGATGACATCATTAAATGTTGGACACTGCACTGAACTTTGGGAGATGCTTTACAAATCTCAGTGCATGACAAAAGTTTTTTGCACAGGACTCCAGATGTAGAAAGAACTGTGGCTCTTTCCCAGACATATTTACCAATTGTGCTTTACTTTTCCCTTTAAAAATAGTACCTACTTCATAGAGTTACTGTAGTGGTAAATTAATTAATATCTTAAAGGAGTAAGAACACTGCCTGGCACAGAGGAAGTGCCCCCAAACAGTAACAATTCTGACACTTAATATATTCATATATATTTTTATTATTTCTCATTATAATATATATTATATCTAATATAATATGCCTTATATTATGTAATTATATATAAATGTAATATTATATAATTCTATATATAATATATAGAATTAAATAAAATATATAATTATACATTATATTATATATTATAAATATATTAAAATACATATTTTATTTCATTATAAAGTTAAAATATTTTATTGTAGAATTAAATATTTTTAAATTCTAAAAATATTAATAAACATGAAACATTTTTATTGTTGATATTTGGAAAAAAACAAAAAAGAGTAAAAAAAAAAGTCACATTTAACCCTTCACCAAAAGATAACCACTGCACTTACAAACGAACATCTCTTTACTTCAGTAAAAGTAGTGGTTCTAAAATGTTTACAAATCCTTTAACATTTCTTGCCTCAAAACCTGGAACCTAATTTTCCTCATCTTGAATGAGGGCCAGACTTAGTGATTCATTTGTACCCAGTAAGAAGTGGAGGAAGTGATGATGTGCGACCTCTGAGGAAAGCTGAGTCATTGCTACTTTTGGGTTATCGTTTGGATTGTCACTCTGAGGGAAGCAGGTCACCCTACTGCGAGGACACTCAAGCAGCCTGTGGAGAGACCCATGTGACGAGGAGCTGAGTCCTCCCACAAACAACCAGAACCAACTTGCCAGCCATGTGAGTGACCCAGCGTAGAAAGGGCACCTTCCAAATGCAGCCCCAACCACATCTTTTTTTTCTTTTGGTAGTTTGGCACTGGTTTATTCCAGCCCTTGTGGCCTGTTTGGGGGATCAGGGGGAGCAGGCCACAGGAGCCCACAGGGACAGGGGTCTCGTACCCTCTGTGGCTGCTGCCTATGCCAGGCGGGGCAGGGCAAGGACTTGAGGAGCCCCTGGATTCTGCCCGTGATGCAGTCTGGGTGCTGTTCTGGAAGGGCTGGTTTCCGCTGCCCCAGAGGACTAAGAAGCGGGGGAGGCCCTGGTTTCTGGTGGGTGTCACCTGGGGGCCCTGGTCAGGGCTGGACTGGAGGATCCTGGGGCTCCAGGGCCCCCACGCCATCGGGGTGCTCCACTCTCTCGAACAGGATGAGCATCTCACAGGGTGGGGTCTGCGGGAACAGGTCCACGGCCACAGCCTTGACTGGCCGGAAGGGACTGCCCTTCACCCGGTTCCATGGGGCCCTGCAGAGGTCCACACCACCCACATCTTGACTGTAACTTCATGAAGGGCCAGGAGCTGGAATCTCTCAGCTAAGCCACTTACAACTTCCTGACCCAGAAAACCATGAGACAATAACTGTTTATTTTTGGAGTAATTTATTCCACAGCATTAGACAACTTATACAATGACTAACTATAGTCATGTATAATTTCTAGAATTTCTGTTAGTTTTTTTTTTTTAACTAAGCTCCACTGCTTTTCATAAACTTTGATTACAAATTCTATATATGGCTTCATTGCTGTGAATATTTTAACATATTAAGTCTTTTTTAGAAAGTTCTATTATCAATAGTTATGGGGGAACTAATTCTGTCACTTTTTGTGTGTTGATTTCTCATGGGGGTTCATATCCAATAGTTAGTGGACTCCACACCCAGGCACAAAGCAGGCTTGGGATGTAGGTTTCTTATGGTTGGCTCCATCCATCCATAGCACTGGGTAAACAGCAAATTTCCTTAAGGTTGGCAAGTGGGGGAGTTTCCTGAGTTCTCCTTTTACTACTAATTGGTGGCTTTAGACTTTATGCAACAAGCTTATTTCTAGCTCCTGCTCACCCTGCGAAATTGAGGCCTCATCCCACACACAGACACAAAAATCCCAGCTATAAAGTCTTTCCCAGGCCCCTGTGAGGCTCTTGCACCCTTCCCAACACACAGACACATCCAATTCTGTTCTGTGTTCTCTGAACAAACTCTTCTCAAGCCACCTTGGGTTCTCCTTCTCTCTGTTGATTATCAGAATATCCCAACTATAGGGTCTCTTCCCCTTTAAAAGTCTTGCATCTCAAAATATTACACTCACTGAGACTTTATTTAATTCTATCGACTCACTATTTTTTATTTAAGCCAAATATAAAATATTCCCAAACATGTATGCTTACTTACAAACTTCTCTACAAGGTCTGTTTTTCCACAAATACTATTTAACTCTCCTATTTGTCACTTCATGACCACTACCCATGATCTAGTATATTTGTAAATATATTAACACCAAAAATTGTAGCAGATATTCTGTACTATTGACTCAAATGCCCTGGTGGATGAGAGGCAGTGCTTCTTGCCATAAATCATGGTTTACTATTCAATTTTGATTGTAATAATCTACCTGTGGTGCAAGGTGTCTATGGCCACGCCACATTGTTGTTCTTTCTTCTTTGGATAAGTGGATGCCTTAGCCTAGTCCTGGACATCTCATAACATGTCAGCTCCCTCCCTGAAGCACAGCTTAGGGGCTGCCACACAACGTGCAGTGGGTCTCAGAAGTACACGGTGAGCACGAGTGTTCCATTTTCATTGAGGACAGCTGCCCATCTGCTGTGGCGAAGAGAGGCCTCAGGGTTAGAAGGGACGGAACGGCTCAGCCTTTAATGTTGTTGCAATATTATCTTGTTGACAAGTGCAGCATCATAAATTTGAATCCATTAGCTAAAAGGATCCATAAATATTTGAATAATGGCCTTTTCAGAGTTTTACCAGTCTATCAAACTTGTCACATGTCCACTTTTTACATTTTTCCTACTGCTGAAAAGAAAAGGGCTGAACTGAATCTCATGTATTTTATCCTCACTTTCAAAATGGAAATGCTTTGCCAAGCAGAAGTTGATTAACAAAACCACACTAGCATCTGGTGGTGGTAGAGGGTATACTGTCCACTAAACTTGCTCTCCCCTTCCACGTGGTGGCATCCGGCCAGCCAGGGCTCTGCTTCCTAGCCTTGCATCCAGAAACGGCCGGATGACGTGTTCTGGCCCTTGACATGTGAGCAGATATGACATGAGCCCCATTCAGAGAGGGGTTTTATGGAGCCCATATGTCTTCTCTGTTGTCTCTTTTTCTTGCTAGAAACTGAGGAACCTGAGGCAGTGTATGGTGGAGCCAGAAGCAACCTTAGATCTCGAAACACTTCCTGGAATAAAGTAATCCACATGCTTACCATGAACACCAAGACTGGTCTGTTGCATGTGTGAAAATGCACTTCTACTGCATTCAGCTATGGAAATTCTGGAACTGGTTTCAGGAGCCAGCCATACTGCACTTAACAAAGTGACCTATTTTAAGTTAAAATAGTAGCAAAATTACTGATTTTGTTTGTTTGTTTTCACTTTGCAACTACAGATTTCTTTGTTGTTGTTGTTGTTTTCAGAAGAGATGTAAATTCTGACAGAGTGACCCCTGAGTATGTTTCCAGAAGGTGGAGTATGGCCTGGCTCTGTCTCGTTTGTATTAGATCATGAGTCTACCGAGACTATCTGTGTAAACACCTTGGCACCAGGCAAAGGCACCAAGCAGATAGGTACTTAATATGTGTTCTGCCACCTGCTTGTCTGATTCCTAGAGAATTAAGAGCAGCTCTCAGTCGACAACTCCCAATAACAGCACGATGAACTCTCACCAGGGAGTTCAGTCTCACACTGTCACATTGGTGGTTTTGATGGTAGATCATTACATGCAGTTCAACCACATTTATAGGCCTTCTCAAGTCTATCCATAGATGAAACAGCTCAACAGAGCTTCATCCTACCTTCCCCTCCCAAACCATTAGTGTAAGGAATAACACTCTACCGCTACCCTCTCTGCCTGTGGGACTATTTTAAAGGCTGACATTCATTGAGTTTTTACAATGTGCCAAGTCCTGTGCTAGATGTGCTATAAAGGTTATTCCTGCTGATCCTTACAACAGCACTGTAGGGTTTATACAACTGTCTCCAGGACAGGAGACTTAGGGACGTTAACTAATGTGCCAAAACTTACACAGCTGGTAAGTCGAGAAACACGGATTTAAATTCAATTTTGCCTTGTTCCAATTCCACAGGCTACGGGAATCTCATAGACAACATTAGGAACACCCACACAATAAACTGATTTTCTAACCCCGGGTTTCTCAACCTTGACTTATTGAACTTTGGGCCAGATAATTCTTTGTTGTAGGGGTCATCTTGTGCACTGCAAGGTGTTTCGCAGCATCCCTGGCCTCCACCGCTAGATGCCAACAATACCTCCCTGGGTTGTGACAACCAAAAACGTCTTCAGACATTGCCAAATGTCCCTAAAGGAGAACATTATCCTCAGCTGAGAACCAGCATCATAACCTAATGTTAGAAATAGATGTTCATCCCTTGAGGAACTGAGGCAGTACCTTCTTTCTGATTAACAAAATTATGTAAGTGACCATGTCTCCATTTTCACTGTGGCTACCAAGAAGCTCAAAGACAAATTTAAGTTTCAACGATAGCAAATAAGTATTTCCAAAGTCCTGAGCAATTTCCATTCATCCCTAATTCTTGATCTACTCTGTCTTTTCCCCTTCCTTCTTTATTTCTCTACTTATACTTTTTCCCATTATATACGCCTTTCTCTACTTGAAATTATTTGAAATACTTCACAGAAGATCCAAGGTAAAAATAAAAAACATTTTTATACTGC
Organism: Aethalodelphis obliquidens; assembly: GCF_003676395.1. Taxonomy (NCBI): domain Eukaryota; kingdom Metazoa; phylum Chordata; class Mammalia; order Artiodactyla; family Delphinidae; genus Aethalodelphis; species Aethalodelphis obliquidens. Next base: position 9,111,693 of record NW_020838001.1, read on the forward strand.
TTTTGAAATCAACTTGCTTAATTATTTGATCAAAGGTGAATCTTTCTAGGAATGATAAATATTCGTTTTCTCTTTAAATCTTTTCAATAATTCTCTCTGATACTAAAAAAATCAAAGTTGGACAAAGAAACTGAAATTTATTGAAATTTTCTGGCTCTCAGAATCATATTTTAAAATGGGTTCAGGCATAGTAAAAAATAATAATAAAAAGAATAATTTTTAAAAAGAAGCTAGAAAAGCTTTGGAAATTTTTTTTTCTTCCAGTGTTCTCATTGCAAATGCTGAAAACGATTATTTCATTAAAATATTTTTATTACTAAGTTTAGAAGGAGAATATGTTGTGATAAGATGGGTACCTTTCTAAGATGTTTGTCTAAGATTTTGCTACCACCCATGCTCTAAACTGATACACAGAGACAGATCCAGCTAGTTGACAAACTCCACTTTTAGAATTCTACCACATGTTTTCACAAATGAATTTTCCAGTCTGTCAATTAGTGGGGAGATAAAAATTGGGTCCAGAACAAAGGATGACTCAGAGGCTCATTTGGATTTGGGATTTCTGGTTCTGCTTTGACAGATTTGGAAGAAGAGGCAAAACATTTCCTGTAAATACCATCGCCGGGATGGATTCTCACTCTCTCTTTCCTTCATCCAACAGAAATCTATATTGTGTCTTGAGTTGAGCCCCAGAGAAATTATCAATATTCACACATCTGGCACAAATCTGTTGGAAGGGAAAAAAAATCATGATGCCATCTGTATTTCTTCCCTCGTTTTATAGCATAGCTCCAGTATCCTGTAGTCATTTTGTCACACAGTCTTGTAAATATAAAGTTATATTACTTGGCTTGTTTGAGGACAATGTTCATCATAAGAGGAGGATGAGGAGATGATGTCACTGCCAGGAAAAAAAAAAAAAAGAAGAAGCTCGCCTTTCCCAATCCCCCACCTTCCCTGGAGTACGAAGGAGCCAAATTTCATCAAGTTTGGCACAGTTGTGGGAATTAACATGACTGAAATGTATGCCAGATTTCAAAACAATTTCTAACAGTTTCTGTGAGACCGTGTAAGCAACTGAAAATTGACATGTTGTGTTGTGCCCGAGTCAGCCAACTGCTGTCACTGCATAATTAGATTTTCCTGCATGAGAGGAGAATTTTCTTTAAAAAATTATGAAATAAGGCAGAAACTAATATAAAGTATAAGTGGGCCCGTTATTTGCAAAGAGGTAGCCTTCTGCTGAAGAATGACTTTGGACGTACACACGTGCTCCCAGAAGAGGCCAATGGCCCTGGCTTTCTGTGCTTCATGTGCAAGAAATGCCCTTTGCAAAGGGAAGAGGATTTTCAGCACAGGCCAGATGGAAGCGGGCCCACTTGGCTGCCCAAGGACTGGCTGAAACCCAGAACTAAGAACAGATTTGGAGCTAATGAATGTATGTTATTTCCTTCTAATACAGGATAATAGATGTGGCAGAATATGTGGGTGTCCCCAATCTTTATTCTCCTGTCTTCAATAGTGACAGTAGTTTTTGTTGAGCATGAGGTCACTCAGCAAAAGACTACATTCCCCAGGCTCTCTTGTACCCCAGTGTAATCATCTAACTGGGTCCTGGCCAATGAGACATAAGCAGAATGTAAATTTCCAAATTCTATGTCATTTCCTTAACGGGAAAAGCGGGTACCCTCCTTTTTCTCCCTTCCTGTCTTCTGAGGGCAGTATGGTCATAAGCCATCTTTGACCATGAGTTTGAGATTCATACCATGTGGATGTGGGCTGCTCCCTAGATATAGCAGAGCAATAAGATAAAAAGAGCCACATCCCTGATACCTTTCAGTTGCCATACCAACCCTGGATGACCTCCTGGAATGTTCCATGAGAGAGAGGCCAGTTACTGCTTTGATTAAGCCAGTGTAATTTTGGATGTGTTATAACGACAGACTTTTCTGTATCCTAACCAATATTGCACACTTGGAGATGAACTTCAGAGTTTATAAGAGCTCTTGCAGGCAGGAGAGTGTTTATACCCCTGGACACGTGTAGTAGCTTTGTTTCCTAACCGTCCCCTTCAAAGTAGATACCCTTTTCCCAAATGACCTTCTCTCTCTGAAAGGTAAAACATGACTCAAAATATCATTCATTCATTCACTCATGATGAGGTGATTACAATTATTATTACAATTTTACAAATGAAGAAACTATAAGTTAGAGAAGTGTAGTAACTCTTCCCAAATTACACAGCAAATAATTTGTTTTTTCACATCATTGAAATAAAGCAGTGGAACCAACACTAGAACTCAGGTCTGCTGACTTCAAAGCCAGTGATTTTAAAATCTCCTTTGCTCCTCAACTATATTTTATATAAGGTTTCTTTGAATTGAATTTCTGAGTAAAAGTTTCAGTGTGTTTGCAAAAAAAAAAAAAGGTTAATTTAAAAAATTAAATAAAAAAAATCTTACGTAAAGATTTTTTTCTTGTGGCCAATAACAGAAACCCTTAACTCAAACTGGCTTACTTATTAATGGGGCCTTATTGGCTTATGTAACTAGAAAGTCCACCGCCAGGACTAGTTCAGTTCTGGCTTGATCCTGGGCTGGAACAAGGTCCTCAAAACATAATTCTTGCCACCTCTTACCACAGCTATTCTTCAAGTTGACTTCACTCCCAGGTTCCATATGATATTTCACCTTGTTTAATTCCAGCAGAAAGGAGCCCTACACTACTTGGTCTGATTGGTTTATGGGCTTGTCTGTCAACTAATAACTATGTGTCCTAGAGGATTCAGGGCTCTGATAGGCCCGACATGGATTACCTCATAAATCCCAACCAGGCCACAGACTCTTAAGAGTAGAGGAAACATGGCTCTCAAGAGGCCAACAAGAGTCCTGCCCCAAAAGAAAAGGAAGTGGCTATTGGATAGGCAACAATGACAAATACTCACTGTACACCTCTTTATATACTCGAAGCTGCCCTATCATAGGAATCTGAACTTACGTTTTATTACCCTTTCCAAACGCTGGCCTAAACTATTGCTATTTCTCCATAGTATCCTTCACTGATTCCCAGTCCTACCCACATACTCACGAAGTATACACAAACGGTACACACACACAACACTCATACACACACCATTCATTCCTCTGCCCAGTGCTGTTCTAATTTCCCTAAAACCCACTTATTTTCTGGAGGCAGCCAGCACTTCCAAGGGTGATACTGCACCATGGTGCTGGACTCAGGTTACTAGTATTTGTGGTCCAGGTCTGTAATCTCAAGCAAGTAACCTTCGTAAGCCTTGATATCTTCATGTGAAGTGAAATCACAATCATTCCTACCTCATAGGGTTGCTACGAGGATTAAAGAATTCATATAATACTCTAAGCACACGATCTAAACTCACAGTATGTGCTAGCCAGTATAGGTAGTAGGTCATGGAGGCCCCCTCTTTAGTTCTCCTTCCTCTAGGGAGCCTTAATTTCTCTGAACAATCTGGCCTAAACTGCCCTTGTTTGAATTTCCATAATACTTAGAATTGATACAGTATGTATTGGCTATAAGGCATACATCATCTGCAGTGATAATCTGTCATCCCAGCAGTCCAATCCCTGTGACGGAGGTTGTCCCCATTCTCACACTGGGACTTTAACCCCCGTTGAAGTCTACAGATCTGGAGTTAGACAGACCAGGGTCTAAGTCGGAGCTTTACTATTTACTAGCTATGAGATCATGGGCAAATTATTTAATTTACATAAACTTCAGTTTTCTCTTCTGCAAAATACAGTTGATGTCAAACATAAACCAGGCAATATATACATAGTACTTTAGTGTGGTTCCAGACACATAGTAGGTGATTAATAAATGGTAGCCGTTGTTCTATATTACATGTAGTTTCAACCTGCTTCAGTGCTTCAATTCTCCACCTTAATCATCCTAATAAATGGTCATGGAATTAGTTTAATTGATCTAAAGACCTCTTCTATGCATGACCAGACCAATCCCCAGACATATTTTGTAAATACCATTAGTCTACATGGTCATATCAGAGTAGAAGTCACACTCAGATTGACTAAAAAATTCTAGCAGTCAAGTTCAGAACAGGGATAACGACAGAGAACTAAGAAAGATTGAGTTCCTATTACGAACTGAAAATGCAATCGAGATTAACTTGATTATCTCATTTGTTCTTCCAACAATCTTGGATAACAAAACATCCTAATAAGCAGTGGCTTAAAACAACAAAAATGTCATATTTTCACAATCTGGTAGGTGGCCTGTAGTTTCTCTGGTGGTTTCATCTGGCATTCATACAACTGCATTCAACTACACAGGCAGGTGTGTGTTCTGTAATGTTAAATTGGCCTCACTCATACATCCAGCAGGTACTGCTGGCTGTCAGCTAGAGCACCTTGGTTCTCCTCCATGTGTTCACTTATGTAAGCCAAACTGGCTCTCTTGCAGTATGGTGGTCTCAGGGCAGAGTTCCAACAGGGCAAGCCCCAATGGGCTGGCTCAGCTTACACAACCCATCCAATGGGCAATGATGGTCCACTGGCCAAAGCAAGTTACATGGCCAAGACCAGAATTAATCTATTCTGTCTCTTAATGAGAGATGTAGCAAGGAATTTATGGCCTTTTAAAATCTGTCACAGAGAGTTTAAACGAGGTAGCATATGGCAACCAAGTGGCAGAGTTTAGAATCAAATTCAGATCTGAATGCTCCTATACTCTTTCCAATATATCAAAAGGTCTCAGAACAGTCCAAGAATGATGGTTTTCCATAATCAGTCAGATTTATACTTTCTTTCTTGTAACATAGATTAGAGTCCTTACCAGGTAACAGCATCATTTCTAGCTCTGGGGTGGAGCAGTGTACAAGAAAAGCAAAAACTGGGCCTTCAGAAAGCTAAGAACATGTAACAATGTCAGATTAATAGGATGGGGGTGACCAGAGGAGGGGGAAACTCTAGATTGACTGGCCAGGAAAGGCTATTCTTGGAAGACGTGAGACACGAATGGAGAAATGAAGGCAGCCATGGGAAGACGATTCTAAGGAAAGTGTCCAGGAAAATTCAAAATCCCCAAGGCAAAAAGGAGCTTGGTGTTGGAAGGGCAGAGACGAAACAATGCTTAGAGCAGAAAGGGCAGAGGAAAATAGTAAGGAAGGCTTGTGAGAGGTGGAAACTACAGTTTATGGGATCTCAGAGGCCATGAAAAGGTGTTTGAATTGTATTTGAATTGAAGCAGGAAGCAACTGGAGCATCCTGAGCAGGGGACCAATGTGATCTAGTCTATATCTGATCTGGGTAACCCTTGGTGAGACACTGTAGTTCTGGCCACCATGTGGTATGGAGATTAAACAGCAACAAGAGGGGAAGCAGAGCTCAGCTGGAAGGTTAAGTGCTGACAGTAAAAATGGGCACGGAGAGAAGAGGAGGTTCTGTGATGTGCTTTGGTATAGGGTTTATAAGACTTTCTGGTGGATTTCCTGTGGGATGGAGGCTAGTAGAAACAGAAAACTATAAGTAGGATTGAGGATATCAGCGAACACCACTCACTGGGGCCACAGGTCATCAACAAAGCATGAGCCTACTTAATCTTGAAACTGAATGTCTTTGTTTCACTTAGTTTTCAAAAAGCACGAACAGGAGTCTCTTTAAAAATTATTTTCAAGTTCATACAAGTGTGGTAGGTGAAAAGGACAACATGCTTTAATGATGTCCAAAGGGAGGAAGAAGGAGTCAGAAATGGATACTTTCTTTTTGCTGAGAATGCATTAATCCAGTTTTCCCAATCATGTTCTCTGATTAGAATGTAGGCATTCACCAGTAAACTACAAGGTGGTCAAATCTAATAATGAGAAAAGAAGAGATGAACATCATGTTGTCTCTACGGACACTTAATGGATGGTACATTCAAATACAGTGCAGCAATCATGGCCTCAGCACTATTTCTCAATAAAACTGAGACACGTTAGCTTCTCCCTAAACTACTTTCTAATCCCTATACCCACCACCCCCCAAAAATGTATATATCTTAGCCTCAAAACACTTAAATCAACCCATATCATTCAGGAGGCAACTGCACCTTGTCAAGGCAAGAGATCTGGATCCCCGTTTTATCTAATAAATGACATCCTGAGACTTAATTCCCTGTTGTCTGCACATTTTTCCTGCATAAAGCTCCCCAAACAATAAACCATCTTTCTGTCTTGTCCATCACGTATGGGCTCATTACTTCACACATCATAATTATAATCAACGAACAAAACTCAAGGAAGAAAAGCCAAACAATGAAATGGTACTTTTTTCTTAACATCAGTGCAACTCTATGTGATTAAGCGTGTAACAGTACGGATGGGTGCTCGGGATGATTTCTGTGTAGCTCTTTTACATTTTGCAGATTTTCCGAACGGGTCCAACTACCTAAGGAGGGGGAAAAAAAGCTCTTTTTACCTTTAAGACTTTGAAGTCTGATTTTTTAAGTGCACAGATAAGTTTAATGCCTAAATTGAAAAATGAGAAGAATACCCGTAGGGAAAAAGGAGCTTATTGCTGCCTCCCTGAAGTTCATCAAATGTTGTCACATATTTCTCTAACATTTTTGACTTGGTTAAGTGCAAATTTAGGTGAACACACTCTTTTTCCCAGGGTTCATGGCAACAGAAATATAATATGTATTTTCTGATTAATGAGTTCAGCTCTACTGTTTAAGGAATCTTAGGCAAACAGTGTTTCCTAGAGGCAGAGGACTGGACAAAATGACCTCACATTTCCCTTATTTCTTGACTTAGTTTTTGCTAACTTTTTAAGCACTCATTTCATATACTTTCTTAGGTATATTTGTGGCATACAATAACCTGAAATCCCCATTCTCAGCATTTAAATCCTCAGCAACTCTACGTATAAATTTCTCCCATGACTATGGAGAAAATATAAATTAGGAATTAAGTAAATGGATGAATGTTAATAAAGCTCACCTTTACTCTCATCAATTAAGTTACTATACCAGCTGGAAAATCAATGAATTACAGTTCATATGATTATGGAAACACTGCCACACACACAAGTCCAGATTCTCCTTCAATGTGTGATTTGGGGCCGCAGTGCCTAATTCACTGATGACAGGTCAGATCCCCTTGCTAGTCTCCCTTTTCATTTTGTAGTTATCACTCATGCCACTTCATATGGCTTGTGGTCATCAGGGAAAAACTGACAATATCTCTCAGACCATGATGAAACCAGTCTCAACTAGGAAGCTTCTGAAAAGTAGACCCTAAATAACAAGGCTGCCTCTGAGAAGACCTTGTATATAAACTGTGAATATCTCACTCTGCACTCTAAACAGTTCCCTGAATCTTTGTCTCCTATTAGCTACGTGGCCTTGAGCGTGAAGCTGAAACGCTCTGTGCCTCAGTTAACTTACCTGCTAAATCACGGGGTTATAGTAAGGATTCAGTGAGTTGACACTTACAAAATTCTCAGGGCAATATTTGGTAAGTGTTAAATACTAGTACTGATGGGGCTGTTGTTATTATTATTATCTCTTCCTTTAGCGAACTTCCTGATCCAGCTGTTTAAGCCCCTCCACCGAGAAGCCTTCTTGACTCCCATCAGCGAAGTTAGGCATTTCTTCTTCCATAATTCCACACTTCTTCCAGTCCTTACGTAATTTTTATTATAATTATTTGCTCTTACATTCATCTCCCCCACTGACCCCTGTCTACCCCTTCGGTTGATGTCTTTCCAAAGTAGAAACAACATCTTCTGCGTATCCACCCTAGGTACTAACATATCTCCTTGCACATGTGAATGAAGAAATGAATTTGCTCTTGGAAAATCTACTGGTAAAAAATGTAGGTGGGTGGGTTCAAAACATCAGTACAAAAACAATAAAGCATTTTGCTTAGGCTTAACATCTTTAAAGTTCATTTGAATTAGAATATCGCCGTTTCGCAAGAATAAAAGAATGAATCTACTCAAGGATCATCAATGGCTACTCCATCAGAAAAAAAAATAGATACAACTATACATTATATGTCTCCTGATGGATGTACCAATACTACCTCTAAAATAGCCCTGCCTTTCACACAAAAAAAGCAAGCCTTAATTACATCAAGCCTCTTTATCAATCAATTTACAGGAAATACAGTGGACAGAGGAACATGTTATATGACACTATGATGATGAAATTAGTAAAATTCAGACTGTGAGAACCTCTACTGGGCAAACTGTAAGATAAAAGACCAAGTAAATTTCAGGGGAAAAAAAAGGAGAAAAACTGCAGATTCAGAGACTTTAAGAGACAAGTGAGTCAATTGCAATGTGTGGATTGTATCTGAATCCTGATTCAAACAAATTCTAAAAATAAATTGAACACTGACTGGATATTTGAGAATTATCATTAACTACCTTAGGGTTGCTAAGGTTATTTTTTCAAAATGCCCTCAGCTTTTATAGATATATACTGAAATATCTACAGATGAAATAGTGTTACATGTCTGAGATTTTCTTCAAAATAATCCTGGGTGGGTAGAAATTTAGATAAAACAAGATAGAGTAAGAGCTGAAGATTGTTGAGGTTGGGTGATAGGTACACAAAGGTTCATGGTACTGTTCTACTGTGAGTGTGTTTATAATTCTTTATTATAAACTTAAAAATGAATAATTCCCTGTATGTTAAAAGAAGTTTTATGTTTCCTCTAGATCTCAAACACCAGTATGATTTTGCTATCCAGTGGACCAGATGCACTTATAACGTAAGTGTCCAATCGTTGTTTATTGGATTGGATTTTCTTGTTTGTTAATTCTTTGGTATAACATATACTTTCAACAGTAAATTTATCAGCTGAAGAACAAAGTTATTGTTAAATATTCAGTAGTAAATGTAACACTAATAATTATATTAATAATAGCTAATAATTAATGAATGCTTACTTCCTTGTCACCATGAATATTAATTTATACGGAGTTCTTGCAGAACTTCATGAGCTGAGGTACGTTATAAGACACCATGGGGATGCAACTACCAACACAGAAACTGAAGCTTTGTGGGATGAAGTTAACTTACCCATGATCACATGATAAACGGCAGAGCCAAGGCCACACCAGATCTTCCATACTTCAAAACCCATGACCCCTCCCACCTGGAACCTTTCCTTATGGGTCAGGTAGGGTAGGTGACTCAAAATAAGAATAAAATAAGATTCCTTTTCGTAAGAAGCACTACAGAGACCTGATCTTAAGTCAAATGGCTACAGAGAGATGGGTAGGAGTGGGAAAAGTTTTCCTAGATGAACTGAGATGAGTACTGGAGAGGACGGCTGAGTTCACACAAGTGTTAAGAACAGGTCTAAGACAGGAAAACAAGACAACCAAAAGCACAGAGCAAAGATTCATAACCTGTGGCCCAGCCAAACTTTTAATTTGGACTGCGTAAGGTTTAAAATATTTTGGAATGACTTTCCAACATTCAAAACTCATAAAATTTCACACGTAAATGTGTATTTCTGGGCTTTAAAAAAATTGGAAGCTTTGGCAATGCTAGGCCCATGTTTCTACATAGTCATTAGAAGTTCCGAAGCAGGGGAGAGATTTGCTGAAAGTAACATTTTAGGGACTAGCATGGAGACTGCATTTAAGGACGAAGATGCTAGAATCAGAAATGCTTTTTAAGTCTGGACTGAAATAATGAGGTCCCAGCCAACTTAGAGGCGTAGGGGACAGAAAGAAAGGGGGAAAACAATCCATGAACAGAAGTGGCAACAAGACTTAAGAAGTAAAGGTATGTGACCTATACCAAGTCATAATTTGCTTCAGATCATCTAACCTCCATGACTGGAAGATGAGAGGTTTGGGGAGGAAACTTCATCATATCAGGCTCATTAGAAACCAGGGAAGATGTTAGTTTTGTGTTGTAACCTTCTGGGAGATGGTGACACAAGAGATCAGCACAGAAATGTATTTAAACTAGACAGCAATGTAGTAACCACATTGATACCTTGTAAATACTTAGAAATAGGGAAACAGGATTTGTTGAAGAGGGAGGAGATGTAGAGGTTGGGAAACTGTTCAGTTCTGTAGTGACAGTTTCAAAAGACACGAGACCAACCTAGTCAGCCCTCCGCTGAAGAATTTTACAATGAGGTCAGAGAAAAGAGATACAGAACAGGCAGCTAGAGGCTCATGGCCAGTGTAGATCTGAGGAAGCCAAAGCAAAGGAATAACAGTGTGTCCAGGGAAAGTTTCTTGAAAGTATCACTTCTTCTTTAATCACATCATGAAGGAAGAGTAGGTACAGCACAAAAATGTGGAATCAGTATAACAAAGTTTGCACTGATCCAACCAATATTGGATGAGTTTCTACTAAGTAAAAAACACATACAATATACCTCTCCATGTGCTTTATTCTTCCTCATAATGCTTGGCAATGCCAGATATCACATTGTACTTGCTTGATTCTTGCCTATCTCCCCCAGAACGATAACAAGCTCCACGAGAGCATCTCTCGTTTACCAGGGTATCTTCAAGGCCTAGAACAGTTCCTGAAATATAGCAAGTTCTCAATAAATATTATTTGAAAGGGTCCATCCTCACAGTGTTCACAGCCTCAGGTGAACAGAAAACTGAGCAAGCAATTATAATATGTGACCAGCATGAGTAGTTCAGGAGGCTAGGAGAGCACAGAGGTGATGCCCTGACATGTCAACTGAAAGAAAAGCTATTGTAAAATCCCTACCTCCCAGAAAGAGAAATAAGAGAATTTACTCTCATTGCATATTTATTAAATGGACTGTACCAAAAGACACACAACCCAATGCTAAAAGGATGATGAAATCGCATCATTTTTCACTTCTGTCTCCAGCTAACACAAATCTTATACAAGGGGAAAAAAAATGCCACATGCGATTTTGTCACTGAATTTACTGGTCCCTAGTATCACTTAAATGAGGGTGGAGAGAAACAAGCTGGACATGAACAAGTCCATGTCATTCATGAGTTGTACAGAATCATCTCAGCATTGGTGGAATTTAGGGCACTGGATGAAATTTTTGTGTGTGCACGTGTGTTTTCAATGACAGATCATTCTAGCCTTTATGAAGGAAGTCAGTGGACAGTTATTATGCACTCTGAAGGGCTGTAAAGCCCTTCCCCTCTCACCTCTGCTAGCCAGTCTGGACATCAGGGCAAACACCAGAACCCAGCTTATCAAAATGTTTCTGTTGCAAAACAGCAAGAAATTGTCAGATATGGATGGTGATGCTGACTTCTCGATAGGGGGAAAAAAGGACCTAAATTAGACTTCTATAAAAAGAATATTGCATATTTATTTCCACAATAACACACAGGAAAAACGTTAGTCAAGAAGCAAGCAATTGGGTGAATAAATAAGCTTGTCTTTGTTCTCATCAATTAAGTTATTACATCAGTTGGAAAACCAGTGAATTATAATACAGATGTTTAATGAAACACTGCTGAGCCTATAAGTCAAACTCCTATTTTGTGGTGTGATTTTGGCTGCATAGTTTTGTGTGTGTTAAACCGTATTTATTAGCTGATACCCATTATTACTTTGAGCAAGGTATAATTCAGTTGTCAGGCTCCATCGCAGGCAAGGAGATTTAATCAGTAAGAGCCGCTTTGCGACTGAGTATAAAACAATGTGGGTTTCATGAAGCAATCACGGCAGTGTGAAAAAATGGGATTAATTAGTATTGTATAAGAACAGGCAGCATGCTCATTAAAACCTTGTGAGGTGGCTCTTGATAAACTGCCACTTGATAGGACCGCATTAATGTGACAAGGCAAAGACTTCATTTCCAAATCCTTTCTGATGGTATCTTGCTTTTAAGTTACCTGGAATGACCCTCCTTGGCATTCTGAATACAAAGATCAAAATGACTGCCAGGGACCCAGGTGCCACCTGGACCGAGGAAGCCGAGCATAGATGGGGAAGCTTCAAAGACAACTTTTTTTGAACTTGCAGTCAAACATGAATCAATAGCTGTAAATGAGGCAGCGCCGGGGGGGGGGGGGGGGGGGGGGAATGAATTTGCATTCGCACTCCGCAGGTCGGGCAGAAAGTAATTTGACAATTGGCAACCCACCTTAATGAAGGCCACATACAAATCCTCTGTTTGTTTACCCAATGCTGGCAGTGTTTGGAAATGTATACGTCCTGAGGAAGATAGCAGGGGCTCGAGAGAGCCTGGGGGGCGGGGGGGGGGGGAGCTATCAGAGAGAGAAAGGAAAGCAGTATCTCCGAGAGCCTCTCTGCGCACTTCTCTCTTCGAGCACACTGACTAATTATTTGGGTTTCCAAAATGCCTCTCTTACTTCCTAAAATGAATAGTTATTTTTTGCTTTGTTTTGTTTTGTTTTCACAGCAAAAGCATCTGCACATGAAAAAAGCCCTGTGAGAACAATCTGCTTTGGATAAGGAATATTTTTTTGATGTGCTTTAGACCTGTTTTCATCTTTGGGCATCCGATATGATTCTCTTTCAAACCTGTAACAGTTTGGGTTGGGTCTTCAAGCTGCAATCGTTTTGGGGAGGGGGTTGGATTTCAAGCTCACATCACCAGATCTTGGAGGATCTCCTTTTACCTACATCCCGCCAGCTTCCATTTTCCTGGTGACTTCTACTAACACAGCATATAAGGCAACTGTATAAAGAGCAGGTATTTGTTGGGTCTATTTCTAGGATGGAAAATGCACTCAGAAACCTCAAAAGTTTCTGTTCCTCCACCCCCAACTATATGTGTGTGTGTGTGTGTGTGTGTGTGTGTGTGTGTGTGTGTGTATGTGTGTGTGTGTGTGTGTGTGTATATGTATGTATGTATATATAAAGCTTGTTAAATCTGACCATCATGTTAATTTAATGCTTTGTGTCATGCAGCTCAAGGTCTTGGCTCACAATTATAGGTTGTTTGCAATTGAACTTGGGTAATTCCACTGCAGTCTGCAGATTTGAGGCACCGGGCAGAAGAAGTCAGGCTACCTGAGCAGACTAGATAGGATTAAGCGCACTGCTTTATCAAGTGATGTGTTGCAATATTATTAATTTAAACCCTAACATCTCATTGTTATGATCCGAGCTGCATGATGTAATGCAATATGACAGCCATTGAGTTCATAGAAAATGGAATTCATCTCTCAAAATTTCGCACAAAATAAAGGCACAGAGACAGACAAAAATAAAGGGAGAAAGACAGACAGATAAATACCTTTAATTTTTTTTTCTGTATCCAAATGAGTCTGCCTCTGTCTGGCAGCGTTAGGAGTGTTATATATCATCAGCCCATTTGCCCAGAGATCTCCGCCATCTTATTTATTCCTCTGTTAGGGAAAGTATTGTATATGTTCCTATTTTGTTTCTTTTATTTTAGCAAGTGAATTGCAGAGTAATACACTGTAAGTGGTGGTGCAAGCATCACCACTTATGCATGACACAGTAATAGGAAATTTTCTGCCCCTCTTAGCTTGATGAGAACCTCCTGCAAAAACCGTACAACCCCTTCAGGTAGTAGCCACCTACTTGATCTATAGTCCTACAGTGGCGGAAGAGGTTAGCTGGGTAATTTAAATCACTAGATTTCACTAATGAACTTGGGCCAGGGAGAAAGCACTTTACATTGTAAAGGCTCCATTTCACCTTCCTTATACCCCACATACTTTATCTCCAAAATTTTACATTATTTATACAAAGAGGGAAATGGTTCTCTCAGAGGAAAATGAGTGAGCAAAGCATCTCTGCTGATAGGTATCCCCTACAATTCTATGCAGTTCAGACACCCTCTCTCAGAGCAAGAAAAATAATGCTCGATTTAGCACAGAGATATGTTTATATCATATAAACAACAAATAATAAAATATTCTGGATGTATTTATATTAAAAGTTATTTGTTGCCTATCTGAAATTCAGATTGAACTGGGCATCCTGCGTTTTATCTGGAACTCTAAACTAAAGGGAAGGTGGAAGGGCGGTGCACTTACCCCAGGGAGGGCATTACACGAAATGCCAGGAGAAAATGCTCTATAAAGCTTGGGAAAATTGACCATATGTAGAAGCCTTCTGGTGTCTATGTTTCTCAGTGGAACATTTTTATTCAGCAGATTACTAAAGGCTTCACTGAGCTTTGAAGTAAACCATTGGTCACTTTTTTCCCACATGGATAAGCAAGTTTTAAATGATGCTTCCTTCACATTAACCTCAAAGACACTTTTCTACTATTGCATTTGGTTTAAAGGAAATATACAGTGCTTCTTGGGCTTCCCTGGTGGCGCAGTGGTTGAGAGTCCGCCTGCCGATGCAGGGGACATGGGTTCGTGCCCCGGTCCGGGAGGATCCCACATGCCGCAGAGCGGCTGGGCCTGTGAGCCATGGCCGCTGAGCCTGCGTGTCCGGAGTCTGTGCTCCGCAACGGGAGAGGCCACAACAGTGAGAGGGCTGCGAACCCCCCCCCCCAAAAAAGGAAATATACAGTGCTTCTCAAACCTAGGGATTCCTGGAACCTTCCCACCACCGGCACCACCAAACATCTCGTATCGCCACAGACTGCAGCTTCAAAAGCTTTGATCTGTGTATACCCAAAGGAATTGAAAACAGTATTCAAACAAATACCTGGACAAAGAAATACAAGTACATGCATGTCTACAGCAGCAATATTCACAATAACCAGAAGGCAGAAACAACCAAAAAGGCCACCAGCTGAGGAATGGACAATCAAATACAATGGAGCATTATTCAGCCATTAAAAGGAATGCATATTATAACCCAGATGAATCTTGAAAACCCTATGCTAAGTGAAAGGAGCCAGATACAAAAGGTCACATACTGTATGATTCCATTTATACGAAACATTCAGAATAAGTAAATCTATAGAGACATACAACGGATTGATGGTTTCCAAGAGGCAGGAAGGTGGGGGCAGGGAGCAGGCAGATAGGGGAGTGACTACCAGTGGGTACAGGGTTTCCTTTTGGGGTCATAAGCTATTTCAGAACTAAATAGAAGTATTAGTTGCACTGCATTGTCAGTGTATTAAATGCCACTGAATTGTTCACTTTAAAATGGTTGATTTTGGGCTTCCCTGGTGGTGCAGTGGTTGAGAGTCTGCCTGCCGATGCAGGGGACACGGGTTCGTGCCTTGGTCCGGGAAGATCCCACATGCCGCGGAGCGGCTGGGCCCGTGAGCCATGGCCGTTGAGCCTGCGCGTCCAGAGCCTGTTGCTCCGCAACAGGAGAGGCCACAACAGTGGCCTACAGGCCCGCATACCACAACAAAAATAATAAAATAAAATAAAATAAAATGGTTGATTTTATGTTATGTGAATATCACTTCAATAAAAGTAAATAAACTAAAAGCAGTGATCTTAATAAGAAGATTGGGTTCACTAGTCTGCCTTTGGATTTATTTTGAACTTATTACCAGCTGCAAAAAGAAGATCCTCCCATATTCCAAGATGCTTACCAACTGTAACTTACACATTCCTGTATAAGTTATTAACTCAAGTAATATGAATTGAGCCTCTTATAAAAGGGTCACAGGTAGCCCTTATGCAGATTAGAAAGAGGTGTCCTATCTGGGGCTGCTTGATGAGCTGATCCCCCCTCACTACCTGGGCAGGACACCTGCGTGCAGTCCCAGGCTGTGCTCTCGTAGGCAGCATCCCCACCTACATTACTCCACGTCCTATATGGGACCGGTACTGTAATGAATCTTAAGTAACATTGGGAACAGTAATGAATGCAGTAATTCAATATGCATGCTTTAGAGCCAGACTAATGGGGTTCCTTACCAGCTGTATGACCTTAGGCAATACCTTAACCCCTGTGACCTCAATCTTCTTACCTCTAAAACAGCGATAATAATAATGTCGATCTCCCAGAGCTGTTGTGGGTGGGGTGGGGAGGTTAAGCTACTTTAAGGTATGAAGAACAGTGTCTGGCACCCACCAGGATAGCTAACCATAAAGACTGGTGACACTACATGCTGATGACACTGCAGAACAACTAGCTCTTTCACACATTTCTGATGGGCGTGCCAACAAAAGCTATGCCACCACTGTAGAAAACCATTCAGCAGTTTCCTAAAAAGTTAAATCTACCTACTTTATGGTTCAGCAATTCCACTCCTACTTCTTTACCCAAAAGAAATGAAAACTAATGTTTACAGAAAGACTTGAACAAGAATGTTCACTGCAGCTTACTCACATTAGAAACAATGAATGGAAAACAGCCCAAGTGTCCATCAGCAGTAAATTGGATAAACAGGTTGTGCGTTCACATAATGGAATAACAGTCAGTGATAAAAAGGAATGAACTACTGATACACAAAACAACATGGATGAATTTTTTAAATATTATGCTCAGAGAAAGAATCCAGTCCCGAAAGAGGACGTGCTCCATGATTCCATTTTTATGAACTTCAAAAACAGGAAAACTAATCTATGGGGATGAGATCAGAATAGTCTTTGCCTCTGGGGGTCAGAACATGAGCGAACTTTCTAGAGTGATGGTGGTACTTCAGAATTGGAAAAGGTTTCTGTGAAAGGCCAGTTTGTAAATATTTTAGCCTTTGAGGTCCACATACAGTCTCTATTGTAAAGTCTTCTTTCTTTGTTTGTTTGAATCACCCTTTTAAAATATAAAAACCATTCTTAGCTCACAGGCCACACAAAAACACTCCACAGGCTGGGTTTGGTCCAAGGGTTGCAGTTTGCCAAACTCTGCTCTATATAGGGTATTGGTTACAGGGATGTGTGCATTTGTCAGAAGTCACTGAACAATACACTTAAGACCTATGCATTTTACTGTATGTAAGTATTTTTCAATAAAATATGGAACAGTGCCTGGAAGTTAATACTGAAATAAACATTAGCTAATTTTATTTTCACATAAATGATATACTTCTTTATTTTTTAGTTATAACAAAGAAAACATCATTTTTCCACATTGTAAAATAGATTCAAGCAATATATTTAAGCCTACATTATGATTCCCTCCATGCTTTACCACTGCCTGCACACACATTTCCAACCACTTCCTTCAAAGAGAATTTGATTTACTAAGGCAGTTTCTCAAACCTGGGAACAGTCCAATCCAGAGGCTATGTTCTCAGAACTCTAGGGGTTTTTGAACCCGAGTCAGAGAAACAGGCATCTGTAATGGACCAAACTGTCTGTCTCCCCTGGTGCCTAGGTAGGAACTAGCTCTCCTTCCACAAGACCATCTTGCCTTTCATTAGTGTACCTCACATCTTCCTTCCTAATTAGAGTGCTTACCAATGTCAGCACTGAGAACTCTTTTGAAAGAGAATTCCTTGTATTTAATATCTACCAGGTAACAATTTGAAGCATTTTCCAAAGAACAAGACATTATGTTGAGAGTATTTGCCGTACATTCATATTTATTTATGCACATATCAGCATCACTTTTCACGCATGCTGAAGAATACTCTCCATGGAACCAGCAATTCAAAACTGCTGAGCAAAGCAGTAATAGAAAGTCTCATGAGGAAAGTTTCACATGGAGTGGAGGGTTCTCATCTGTTTCCAGCAATAGAATCCCTGGTATTGGCAGTGACAAGAAATAAAAAAGCACTTTGCTAAATGAAGCATAAGAGGACACTGGAGCGTGGCTACCACAAACCATATTATTGCACTTTTTCTTAAAATTCCCATCAGAACCAAAGTTGAGACTCTGGCAAGTCTACTGTCCCTAGCTAAGTTTGTTTCCCTTATTTATTTAATTTATATTTTTGGCTGTGTTGGGTCTTCGTAGTCGCACGTGGGCTTTCTCTAGTTGTGGTGAGCGTGGGCTACTCTTCGTTGTGGTGCGCGGGCTTCTCATTGCAGTGGCTTCACTTGTTGTGTAGCATGGGCTCTAGGCACGCGGGCTTCAGTAGTTGTGGCACGTGGGCTCAGTAGTTGTGGCTCGTGGGCTCTAGAGCGCAGGCTCAGTAGTTGTCGTGCACGGGCTTTGTTGCTCCGCGGCATGTAGGATCTTCCAGGACCAGAGATTGAACCTGTGTCCCCTGCATTGGCAGGTGGATTCTTAACCACTGTGCCACCAGGGATGTCCCTGTTTCCCATATTTAAATTAGTCATCTTTCTTTTGTTCTTTCTCTCTCATATACGTACATATATATATATGAGATAATTGGGATGAAGAAATAAATTGCGTAATTAATGGAATTAATTATATTAAGCAATATTTTTATTTTTTGTTATATCTATATGCCTATTGTCGCATGCTATTTGGAAAAGTGCGAAAGGAGAAATAGGTGCCGACTACTGTCCTTGGGGAGCTTACAATCCTGTTGGGCAGATAAGGTGAGCATTCTCACCACCATCATCACATTTATCACCATCTTCACAACAGATATTATTATACCTGGCCTTGCACTAAACACTTTAGACACCCTGACTCATTTTATCCTCACCATAATCCTGGGAAATAGATACTATTTTTATACCCATTCTACAGATGCAACAACTGAGGCAAGTCAGAAGGTAACTAACTCGGCCAAGATGCAGCCCCAAACAGTAAGTGATGGAGCTGTCATCAGAACTCAGTTCCACCAGCCTCCAAATTCTATGCTTTTTACCCATGACTCTTTACTGTGCCTCCAAATACAACTGAAAACATAAGTAATTGTGGACTAAGAAGTAGTATCTAAAATTCCAGAAAAGCATTCAAGATGACCAAGAAGTAGAATAGTAAAACTGTATAAATTAAGACTTTAATTTCACTTGGAAGTAGGAGTAACTTCTGAGTATGCAAAGATAGGTGAGGATGGCATTTCATAAGGAGATCCCAGCTTCTCTGGGATAGATTCCTGGAAATGTCAATTAAAAAAACATTAAGTTCTCACAAGAGAACTTCAGTCCAATTAAAACAGCTTCAATTCATTTGCTGTCAAGTATTATCTTTTTACAGATACCATGATCTGTTAAAATTGATCAGAACATGATGAATATTTCAAAAACTCACTCTTCCCAATGGTGGGAACAGTGATATGTCATAGAACTTTAGGCAACTACTCATATTACAATACTGCAGGGAGCACTACGATTTTGCCTGGTAAATGGAGTCAGGGTACTGGGTCTCAAATACAAGTTGATGCATATTTTATGTGCATGGAGACTGACGGGAAGAGAAAGGTGTAGTAGGAATGAAGGAACGCAAAATAACAATATATCCAGCCTAACCTATAATCCCATCTAAATGAAACATCTAACTTGTTTCATTTCTCCCTTCCATGCTCTGTAACTAACAACAGAGTAACTTTCTTAAACTGCTAAAAGGGATGGTGGGGAAACTAGCTGAGTGCTGAGAAGGGCCCTGCCAGCCCCACGGCTGGAAGGACCATCGCCGGCTAAGGACGTCTCCATAGCCTCCCCTTGAGAGGGACTCTGGGGAGAGGAGGAAGAGCTGTTCTCCTTGGCCTCTGTTACTATGGCAACCTTCCCCCTTTGTTTCACTGGATCCACAGCTGCCGCCTCATTTAGCGACTGGCATTCAGGTGAGGCAGCTGCATGATGGCATGAGGAAATGAGGAAGTGGAAAAACAAAACTGCTTGAAAAAACACACATGCATACATCACAGCACCGAGAAGGCATTGTCACGACGAGTTTCTGGACTTCCTTCCACTTTTTTTTGGAGCCTGTCGGCGTCACATATTTGCAATCGTTGTTGAATAACGTGCTTGGGGAATGTTCTCCTTCTTCTGGCCGTCGTTGGGATGGGTGCCCTTCACACGTTCTTCTGTCGTCTGCAACACTTGGCTCCTTCCTTGCCCCTTGGGGAGGTCTCAGCGCACAGGTCACTTTCTCAAACAGGCTTTTGCTGACACCACACCGTCCTCAACACC
The DNA here is from genome assembly GCF_003676395.1 of Aethalodelphis obliquidens. Classification (NCBI taxonomy): domain Eukaryota; kingdom Metazoa; phylum Chordata; class Mammalia; order Artiodactyla; family Delphinidae; genus Aethalodelphis; species Aethalodelphis obliquidens. The sequence goes on from NW_020838001.1 coordinate 9,131,567, forward strand.
CCCGCTGCCTCCCTCATGGCCGTACGCACAACTCATAACCATTTCATTGACTGTCTCGTGCTCAGAGTTTTTGCTCTGTCTCCCAGCGAGATTACAAGCTCCATGAGGGCAAGGATGCTGCTGTTCTTACACGAACTAATATTGAACGAAATGTGCCATGTAAGTAGCAACAAATGAATATTGGTGGAAAAAATGAATAACGTGGTAATTTCGAAAACATGATATAGGATGCTGAGAAACCAAGTGCTGGTCTAGTAGCTGAGAGTCTCTCTCTCTCAATTCTCTTTTCTCTTACGTGAACAATCAACAAAAGAGTCATATTAAAATCCAAGAACACGACCTGAGTCTCACCTCCACTTACTCTCACTGCAGTGTCTGCTTCTTTGCAGAAATTTCCCACATCTTAAGGAAGCTTAGTTATATATTTACAATTGAATAGTACAGGGGAAGAAAGAATATAAAGTTGGCTTTCAAGGAGCAGGGGCAAATTGAACTCCTGCAGAACACCTGTCAGGTATTTGCCCGCTAGTTTGTAGCCAAGAGAAAGGGGGGACCTCAAGACATTTACATTCTAGATGCTGAGAGGGTGAGTCCAAGGAAGAAATCTCTACCACACAGGGAAGGAAGGGAGGAAGCTGGCATAAGTGAGAGAAAGAATAGAGGGAATTCTGCAAATGCACAGCATCCTTCCCCCCATTCATTTACTTGGTTTGGGGGATGAGAGAAGGCCTAGAGATTGAGTTCAATCACCAGTGGCCAATGATTCCATCAGTGATGTCTACATAATGAAGTCTCCACAAAAACCCTAAATGAAGGGGTTCAGGGAGTTTTCAGGTTAGTGAACACATGGAGATGCCTCGGGGGGTGACATGCCTGGAGAGGGCATGGAAGCTCAGCCCCCATCCCCCATACTTGGCCCTATGCATCTCTTCCATCTGGCTATTCCTGAGTTTATTACTTTGTTTCCCCAATATCCCATTCCTTGGAGACAGCCCTTCTCCATCCCACAGGTAAATCTAACTCAATTCATATGGGGGGTGAGAGGGACCACAGCTTCTCTTCGTCCCAAAGATTCGTGACCCAGGTCACACCAGATAGACCTTTCTTTTCCTCTGGCCACAGTGACTATATTTCAATGGGCACACGACCCAAGCTAAGCTGTCCCTGAGACTTTTCTATCAAAAGAGACCTCAATAAAAGTAATCTGTAACGTCCAAGCCCAAGAATCAATAAAAATACTACCCCTAAGTAAGTCGTCAAACCTACAGAGCTGTGGTTCTCAACCAGGCACACCTGGAAGGTTTTGGTTTTAAGCACACATCTGGCCTACTCTAAATAAATCAAATGAATCAGTATCTCACGAAGACTCTGGAATATCTAATAAAGAAGCTGTTCTATAGAAATGCTGGATTCTTCTGGGAAATTAAACTATGCTTTTACATTTTATACAGATCCCCAAAATGAGTATGTAGAATAAAATTACAGATTTATTCGTTCAACCATTAAATCGTTTAAAAGGTAAACATTCATATCATAGAGCTGTAGGTTGGGGAGCAGATTAAGAATGATAGGAAACAGCCACGATAGCCAGAATTCTTTTGGTTGCAAGTGACAGAAAATCCAAGTCAAAGGGTTACGTTAAAAGGGGAGGATTGAGGGACTTCCCTGGTGGTCCAGTGGTCAAGACTTTGCCTTCCAATGCAGGGGGTGTGAATTTGACCCCTGGTCCGGGAGCCAAGATCCCACATGCCTCAGGGCCAAAAAACCAAAACATACAAAAAAGAAGCAATATTGTAACAAATTCAATAAAGACTTTAAAAATGGTCCACATCAAAAAATAAAAAATCTTAAAAAAAAAAGGGGGTAGGATTGATTGGATCCTATATTTGGGAAGATGACCCTTTAGGAAAAGCTGGTTAATGGCATCTGGGCTCTTTCATTTCCTCCATTTTAGGCCAGCTGACCTTTGCTTGGATACATTCTTCAACACGACAGGGGAAATGACCCCATACCTCCTCCTCCCCAGAATCCACTGTTGAAGCTTATCAACCCCAGTGGAAAAAGAATTCCTCCTCCGCACTGTCTACCTGTCAATTCCAGAGAAAACCTGAAACAGCTGAGCTAGTTAGAAGTTCATGCCTGGACCAAGCAGGGTGACAAAGAACTATTATGAGGAGCCCATTCCTGGTCACATTTCATAGAGTGGGGATCATAATTAAAAGTCTCACCAGAATGCCTGGCCTGAGGAAGGAGAGATGAGTCCTACTCCCACCTCAACCTTGCAAAGGGATGATAGGAAGATAAAGATCAACATGTGATTACTACAGTCATGCCTGATTGAGCTCACACTGAAGATCTTCCTTCATTTTTCATCCTCTATGACCTGTCAATCACTTCCTAAATGTCTGAAGTCAATAAAAAAGAACTGAATTTGATACTTAACCTACAATGGAAAAATCTTGTTACCGCTCAAGTGCCCTGGCCTGGAGGGCTGTCTAGGAGCTCAGAGCCTTCTTCAATTAGAAATGAGTCTTAAAGGGCAGCATATCTGAATGCTCCATATCACTGAGACTTTGCAAAAATTCTCCCCTCCATTCTAGTGAATGTGGTCTTCTTAAAGATGAACTGAGTCCAAGAAAACGGGGGTTGGTATTTGACTATATCTCATGTGATTTATGCTAAAAGCCAATCTAAAACCTTTCAGTGACACCTAGATTAAGAGTCTGGGAAAACTGCCCTGAAGAAATGCCAAATGTTGGTTTCCAAACCAGTTTACAAACGGAAAAAATACAATTCGTACAAATAGTTTCATTTACATGAAGATTTTCAGCCAAGAAGCTTTGCAAAATGAACTTTACAAATTAACTGTTGGAATGACACTTGCTTCAGAGAACTCCCCCCCGCCCTTCACAACCACGACACATACACTGGAAACCTGTTGGAAAGCACATGGTAAGAGTTCCAAATGCACCAGGATTAGGAATAAAGAATATGTCTGAAACTGTGGGAAGAATTTTAATATCCCAAAGTTTCAGGAAACAGAACCACTCCACTTGATTGGCTCTGTTAGTCCCCAGAGTCGAACCATGCACTGGCTGGCAAATTACACAGACAATGAATGAAGTGGAGCTCTTTAATAAGTGACTGAGTCCACCAGAATTCATACCATTCTGTAGTGCCGAGTGCCCTTTGACTGCAGCATGGATTACGTATTCAGGTGACAGCAAACCCGTGAGCTATAATGTTTGCATGAAATCTATCAAACAACAATGTATCATGGAGTGAAGGTTTTAAATCAGATTCAATGTAACCTGAATGAAATCTGAACTAAGGGCTTGAACCAAACCCATAAAGTAAAACCCAAATTAATTCAAGGTATTTTAACTCCAACATTTCATTTTACAAGTAAACCAAAGCTCTTTATTTTTAAAAAATACTAATTTATACTATTTTCCAAAGAAATTATGGATTTGCTTTGTAATTTAAGATAGTAGAGTAAAACAGCACAAAAACCACTTAAGGGAGACATTTTAGCTCATTTTTTCATTATATATTTATTGAACACCTAATATGTACTATCCTTTCTGTGTTCAGGATATAGTGGTGGACTTAGTAGATTATATTGCTGGCCTCATGAATCTCAAATTCTAATGGAGAGAGAGAGACACACACACACAAACCTAGAAAATAAATAAATGCATGTCAAAATGTCAAACATTAGGTTCTCTTAAAGCAGGGGTTGGCAAACTATGGCCCACAGGCTGTTCCTGTGACTAAAGGTTTATTAGAACACTGTTTACATATTATCTGTATGTCAACTTACAGAAAAATGCACAACATGAGTTATGAATTTAAGTTTTATTCAGGGTCTTACTGAGGACTTAGCCTGGGAGACAGGTCTGAGGAACATCTCCAAAGAGGTAGGGGAAGACCCAGTATATATATGAATTTTTTGGCTAGGAAATGCTTGTAGTCAAGCATACATCTTGGTAAAAGATGACTGCTAATCACAAAGAACACATCTCAAGCTAATGCTTTTAGTGCTTTTCTATGTATGGGAAGATGCAAGAATCTGGGGTCCTTGAAATTCTTCCTGAGATATGCATCTAACTATCTGGCGACCCCTTTATCTAGAGTACCTCATCCTGTTTGTTCACCCTGAATTCCGCTCAGGGCGCACTGTTGGTAGGGAACTGCAGGGGTGGGCGTTGACTTAACCCTTGTACAACGGGTTCATGAGCCTAGTTCTCCTGTTCTTTTTTGTTCACGTGTGACTGCTTTTGTGCTACAGTGGAGTGTTAAGTAATTGGGACACACATTGTGTGCTCCATAACGTCTGAAGTATTTGCTGTCTGAGCCTTTACAGGAAAGTTTGCTGGCTCTATGAAGAAACAAGAAGGGTGACAGATGACATGTGCCTGGGGTGGAGAGTTGAGTATAAGGTCTGGGGAGGACTCACTAAACCAGTGACATCTGAGTTTGAGATCTGAGTAGTGAGAAAAACCTAGCCATGGGAAACAAAGTGTTTTAGACAAACAGAACAGTATGGCGATTTTGGTTGGTTTTGTTGTGTGTTTTAGTAAAGTATTGCCTTAAAGGTGATGAACAAGTTACTGGGCTATAACAGTGAGAAAACCTCAAACGGTAAAAAGAAAATACAGAAATTTTCAACTTGTTCCTTGTGCCAGGTTGAGAAAAGCATTTTCAAGTTCTCTTTGTATTCTCATTCAAAAGAGGGAATAAGTTCCTTCTAATTCAATAAGCAACTCTACAAAGAAGGAAAGCATTGGTGCGCTCCTGGATGACTGCCTTGATTTTGCTGGTAAAGGTAGAGCTAAATCCCTGCTTTCTTTAGGGAGTCTTTCTCCTTGCTTTCCCTTGTCTCCAATTATGATTTCTTTCACCTTCATGCCTTTGTGCTGATATAACACATCTGCTCAGAATATTGCGGGGTATATCTTTTTCCAGAAATTGTATTCCAATACCATTTGGGGAGAAGCAGAAGGATCAAGATCAGTGCCTGTGAATAAGATAACAGGGGAATCCAGAGCATGTATTGGACAGCTCTTGTTTATTTCCACCCACACTGTAGGTGGCCATTGTTGTTGCAAAGGTGGACGCATTGCCGGCCAGAGAGTATTGCTTTTCTTCTGTAATGTTCTATGTCTCCAGTGGGCCACTTCTCAATAAAGGTTAAAAAACCAACTTCCCCTTTTGTGCAGTATCTTACATCAATGTCCCTTTAACTCTCAATTCTAATACGGTATTTGAAACCATTTCGGGTGGAAACCCGCACTTAGCAAGCGTGTCCTTGCCTCTGTTAGAAACCTCGTGCTCCGATTTCAGATATTTTCATGATACTTGTGGTGGTCTTGGATGGATAAATTAAATCTGCTTTTCTCTTGATTGCCTTGCTGGCCCTCTTCGTAACTTCACTTTGTATTCCTTTCTGTTCAATACTTTTCAAAGTACTGAGAGTTTAAAGAGGTACAATAAATCCCAGATCAGTTTTTAATGACCACGGTAAGCCTGCTTGTAATATGTCAGTAAGCTGAACCTAAAAGCCAATGGGGAATAGGCCATTTCTGCCTTAGTAATTGCCTCCACAGAAAGATTTATAATGTCATTATCTGAATCTACAAGAAATAACTCATAGAGCTGAAATACCCTAAAAAAATATTACAATTCTCTTAAAATCTAGTCATTCATAAATGCTAAATCATAAAACTTTTTTCAAGATGTTTTATGTTAAAAGTAAAACCCAGTAAAAATATAAATGCTCGTTTCTTAATCAGATTCCTCATTTTTTATGTAACTGTTTGTAGCTTTGCAGTTTTCTGGGACATATTTACAAACCCAACATTCGGCTGCCAGAATCCCCAACCACTATGAGAAACCGTGGTGTCTGAAAAGGCATTTCTCGTCACCTGTTTATCTCTGTGTGATAGCAGGGAGTGAGGAGGAAGAGGGTTAGTTAGTATGGCAACAAAATTCATTTCAGCAATAAAAGTCACCTTTTCCCCCTAATTTCTCCCTGAAAAAAACGCACTAAACTTCCTGCCAAATGCACCACAGAGCTGTTTTAAGCCATTTCTTGCAGCTTTCCTTTCACCTTAGCATTTCCAAATCAAGAAAAGATCAGTCACTTCTTTCAAATAGCAGGAAACATCCTCCCCAATTTGTCCAGAGTTTAATAAAATCCTGGTATTGCCATGTCTCTTTGTCTCCCCATGCCATAACACAGCAACATTTACACTCATTTCTGCAGTGCAAAAATGTTCTTTGGAGTAGAGAATCTGTTACAGTTTAAAAAGGACACTTGAGATGTTTTTCATAATTTGTAAAATCACATTTTCTCCTCTTAACTACAGTAATTTCGTGCAAACGTGAACATTGAATTAAAGTTCTTTTCAGGATTTTTCCCCTTCTTCTGGCAGCCTACTCAGGATTGGGATTTTATCCATATTTTTCATATCCAAGATTGCAGCTAAGTCTTTGTGTAGGGGAAAAGGGGGAGGGAAGAAGGTGATTTAAAAGCACTTGGAATAGAAAATGAATCTTGTGTCTTTTGTTTGCCATTCCTGTTGCCACCTCATGAGTCAACCACCATCACTCCATCCCTTGATTATTATTTTCCACTTTGGCATTTTTGTAAATAGTAACTCTTAAGTATCTTGAGGTATCTTGATTCAACATATCCAAAACTGAACTAACCTTCCTCCCAGAAAAGAGCTGATCTCAGTGAATCACGGTTCCCATCGATCTGTTTCCTAAGAACCATAAACCCAGGCAGAAAGGCAAAGCACCGTGTCTCCCATTCTCTTAGCACCCACATCCCAATCATTACCAAGAAAAGTTCTGCCTCTATATATGAATATTTTCTTCCATCACTACCACCACTGACACCTTAGCAATTTCTTACCTGGACTGTTAAAACTACTCCTGATTATCCCATATCCCTTTTTATCCACAAGCCACACAAGAGCCAAGGCGATCTTTGAAAAAGCCAAGTCCGACCACAAGCCCCTCCAGTGGCTTTCTGATACTGTCTAGATAAAATTCAAAGTCCTTTTCATGGCTTCCTTCGCAATATGATCCCTGATGGACCCTATGACTTCATGAGACTGTTCTCTCCACCCTCGGCCCATTCCAACCGTCCTGGCCACCTTCTTGTTCTTGAGGTACATCCATGTTCTCTTATCTCACTGGCCCCACAAATGTTAGTCCTTCTACCTGGAACCATCTTCTCTCCCTCTACCTTTTTGTCTTACCCAGTTCCTTCCCATAATGTGGGTCTCAGAAAAGTCTTCCTTAACTCCAGGTTCTTGGAGAGCTTCCCTTGTGATATGCTGTCTTAACCTCGTCTCCTCTCATGTACCATTCACCACACTTGGCATCACTTGCTAAATCCTGGTCCCCTCATCTGCAAGCAGCACCGTGGTAGGGAATTCAGCACTGTATCCTCAGCTACTAGTGAAGAGGACCTCCATAAATAGCTGATGAATGAACCAATAATATAACAGTTTCATAATTCATCTTTCTATGTCAATCTCTACCTCATTCATCCATCCCCTCAACAAATATTTATTGAAACTTATAAATACCATGCACCATACTAAGTATTAGGAGGAACTCATGACAAGCTAGGAGTAAACAAGACAGACAGAGTTGGCAGTGGGGAAGCAAGAAAAAAAAGAAAAGAGTATATATAATATAATTTTAGATAGTGATAAGAGCTATGAAGAAAATACACCATAATCATACCATGATTCTTCAAGGAGGCAGAATGTGAGCTGAGAGCTAAATGCCAAGAAGGAACTGACCATGGAAAGATCCAGAGCAAAACAAGTTCAAGCCAGAGCTGCAGCAAGTAGAGGGTTCCTTTGGTAGAAACAAGATTTGTGTATTCGAGAAAGACAGGACGGCTGGGGCACTGTGATTTGGGAGCACAGATGCCTAAACGAGGTGGGGGCTGAACCACACAAGGCCGTAGAAGCGGCGGTATGGAATGTGGATTTTATTTAAGTGCGATAGGAAACCATCTGACAGTTTTAAGTGAGGGAACGACATGATCAGAGTTTTGTTTTCAAAGAATAAGTCTGTCTGCCTTTTGGAAAATGAATTAGATGGGGACCATGAGTAAAAGCCAAGGTGGTTAGGAAGCTGTTTTAATTTGGATGAAAGCTTCAGTGACTCCCCAATGCCTATGGAATAAAACTCAAATTTCATCACATGACATTGAAGGTCTCCTAAATTCTGGCCTCTGCTACCCCATTAGGCTTCCTTCTACTTAATCCTTGATGGTCCCTCACTATACCTGGTAGGCACATGGCACCTGGAACCCACCCTACATGTTTTCTTTCTAGCCTCTATTGAATATAGTTTCCACTTTTTTCCAATTTCCCTGAGACTACGTCCCCTTCTTCAAAGCTCATCTTCTATCTTAAGACTTCAGAACACTCTGGGCCATAGAAAACTTTCTTCCTCCTGAACCTTTTACTTTAAAAAAAAAAAAAAGCAGATATACCTCTTGCCACCTCTTGGATTACTGCTTTGTATTATCGCTTACCTCTTGTTTAGTTATTTCATTTTCCATGTGCGCGCATATGTCCCATTTCCCCAACCACACTGTAAAACCCCTGAGGGCAAAGACTGTCCTTATGCTTCTGTAGACCCCCCACAGTGCCTGGTACCATGCCATCCCCGCAGCACAGCACTCTATACGTCGATGTGCTGTGGAGAAAGCACTAAATGCACTTGTCAGAACTGAGAGAAACATCAAGTTGCCTCATGACTAGGTAAGTAAAGGAGTTGAAAGGAGACTGGTTTTTTTTTTTTAAGACTCTGTTTTTTAATAGCTTCTCTCCTGGAAGGCTCTTTTCTATAAAAACCACCAAGCTTTGAGTAGAATGAGAATCAGATATGGAATGTGAAATAAGCTTGATGTGCTGTTGATCATTAGCTCCGGAAGTCTAATCTGGCTTGAGATCAGAGATATAGAACTAAGCCCCTCGGAAGAAGCAGCTCAAAGAAGCCCAGTAAGGAAAAGGTTGCATGCTTGGCTTGGCCCTGGATAAATCAGATGTTCACACAATGTGGGGTTTAAAGGTGGATTGTGGATAATAGGATTGAAGGCAGAGAAAAGTAAATCCTGGTGAAAAGAAAAAGACATCAATAAAGACTGCTGCACTGCACGTGAGGACATCTACAGAACCATCTGTCAGAACCACGAATTACAAATTCACATGAAGGAAGGGTAAGAGATCTCTAGTCCACTGTATAAAGAATGTGGCTCTAGTGGCTATTGGGAAAATACCACTATTTTTTCTACGAGAAACAAAGAGGCAATTCAGGAAAGATGGATGGGAAAAGTCATAAATTGTTTCCCTGGGATTAAGGAGAAGCTAGAACCCCTCCCACATCTTCTAAATCTACAGACTTGGAAGACTATGAATTGTACAAGCTCTAGAGCAGGCTCTCTTCATCACGGCGTTGCTGACATCTGGGGCCAGATAACCCTACGTGCTGGTGGGCCGTCCTGTGCGCTGGTGGCTCCTTAGCAGCACCCCTGGCCTCCACCCACGAGATGCCCAGAGCACCTCCCCAACCCAGCTGCAAACAAAAATGTCTCCAGATGTTACTAAGTGTCTCCTGGCAGAAGGGGGGCAAAATCGCCTCCAGCTGAAAACCTCTAGGCTACAGTCAGACAGACCTGGGTTTAAATTTCAGATGTGCCATTTCCTCATCTGTAAAATGAGGATAAATACGACGCACCTTAAAGAGTCTGGGTGACTATTTAATGGATAAGGTAAATAAACCGTGAGCACACTTCTGGCACACAGAGAAGGCTCAACAGATACTAGCCATCACTAATATCGCTGTTGTTATTTACTGACCATGGCCCTGGCAGATAATCCCACACCTGATTATTAGTTTTAACTCTTTTAAGTGATGTAAAGAAAAGGCAGTTTATTCCATGTGATATTATTTCTCTTCCCTGCAAATGAGGAATAATGTACCTCTCACCCCGTAATTTCTCACAAGTGAGCCCAAGACCCCTGAATTCTCTTAACCTCAGACTACAAATAACTTGGGTGTTAAGGAAATCTAATATTTGCCTTCTTTTTAAAAAAATGCTCATTTTTTTCTCACCTTCAATTTCCAGATGAAATAGTAGACGAATGTCACGCATACCAATTATCTAATTGTGAAACTGATCTTTACTCAAAGCATCCATGTTTCTGACATAAATAGTCATGAAGTGGTAAGTTTTCAGCATGATTGTTAGTCTGACTGCTGAGTGCCAGATACCAGAGGCTAAAGAGGTTTTAGCCTGAAAAATTTCTTCAGTTGAGGGAAAATCATTTAAAGTAAAATAAAATAAACTATGTCCTCAGTGCTGGCCTTAGATAATCTCCAACTTGTATGTTAGAATTAGTGATATCGTGGAGAATCAAAAATGGGGAATGAGATGGAGTACAGAAAAAAAATTATTTAATTTTAGTTCTTCCATGATTGACTTTGCTTCATATTGTTTTTAAACTGAGGAAGAGATATGAATGAAAGAGTATGAATGGTACTTATAATATTGTGATTTATAAGAAATATATGTTTGGTCATTCAGATGCTTCCACAACCCTTGGAATGTCCTGTTGAGAGGGATAAAGGTGTCTTAGGTTATGTGAATGAGGTGACTTTTAGAAGCACCTAAGGATGGAGACTTGTTGCCAGAAGAACCAATCAGGTGATTGGAAGTTTGGTACTTTCAGTCCCACCTCTTGATTTCCAAAGAAGGGAAGGGTTTGAGGTTGAATCAGTCCCCATGGACCAATGATTTAGTCAATCATGATTATGTAACAAAGTCTCCATGAAAACCCAAAAGGTTTTTGGTCCTTCTTCAGAGAGCTTCTGCTTGGAGAAACAGAATGCTTCTTTGTGAACCATGCCAGGCCCCATGCTCCAGGAGGAGAGAAGCTCCTTTGTTTGGGACCTCGCCGGACGTATCTCTTGATGTGATGATTGGTTCTAACCAATTAATCAAATACAAGGAGGGGGGTGTCAGAGCCTCTGATTTATAGTCAGTTGGTCAGAAGCACAGGTAAAAACCTGGACTTGCAACTGGCATCTGAAGTAGAGGGTGGTCTTGCAAGACTGAGCCCTTTCTTTTGTGGAATCTGATCTTATCCCTGGGTAGATAGTATTAAAATTGAGCTGAAATCTTTGGACACCCTGCTGGCACCCAAGAACTGCTTGTTGGTGTGGGGAAGCTTTCACACATACATTGGAATTGGGTCCAGGAACGCATTACAGGCCTCTAATAAACTCCTTTTCTCTTATACGTGAACTTTATAGTTAAACCTGCCAACAAATAGCAAAATTGTGCAGGTAAACACTGTTTCCACGTAAAACAATTAGATAAGCAGAAATCCTAAGACACTCAACCAAAACATGTGTCTGTTCATCAAGGTGGTTCTTCAAGACTGGCAAACATTTTCTGTAAAAGGCCAAGGAGTACGTATTTTAGATATTGTAGGCTGTACACTACTTAGTTCTGCTGCTGCAGCACAAAAGCTGCTTTAAAAATATGTAAACAAATAAGTGTGGCTGTGTTTCAATAAAACTTTACCTGCAGAAAGAGGCAGCAGGGTGCATTTTGCCCAAAGGCCCTACTGTGCCAACCCGTGATCAATGCAGAACTCCAGTGAATGGCTTATCCTTAATACCAATGGTCTTTATGATTATATCTGACTTCGTGCAAATACCCTTAGGGAAATGATAAACACCACCAGAGACCTTTTTGATTTTCATGTGACTGCACAGAATGGTTGAAAAGGTTGATGCTCACTTAAACAGAATTATTCCAATGTCTTTGCAGACTAAATAAGCCTAGTATGGAGCAGCACATTTCATTTAATGTTTCCCCTCTAAAAATAAAAAGAAGTCGTATTAAGAAATCCCATCACTCAATGCTGAGAGGAAGCTCCTTCAAGTCTTCAGTGCCATAGTAATTACTAGCAAAGGACCCCTGATGTGAGATCATTGAGAAATGGAAAATGTATCCAAAAACTAATAAAAACCCAGTCAATTGCTATTAGATATCTCTAAATAGAATACAAGGAGGAGAGAAAGAGAATTACAGGGTTGCTGCAGGCACCCAGCTCAAAGAGAAAGTCTAGGAAAGGACTTCAAGAGGATGATTGTGGGCAAAGAGCCTTGGAGGCACAGAAGGCAATCTACAATTTCTCCTAGGATGTGGGTTTGGAATACAGTTCATAGTCCTAATATATGGATGTTAATGCTACAGGTCAGGAAAGTAGGAAGGCAAGAAAGGAGAAAAATGTCATTATCTTGAAAGTAGCCATACTCATTGAAATAGTTTATAATTTTAAACTGTACATGGAAAGAAAGAAAGAAAGAAAGAAAGAAAGAAAGAAAGAAAGAAAGAA
>NW_020838001.1:9144022-9320706 GCF_003676395.1 Aethalodelphis obliquidens
AGAAAGAAAGAAAGAAAGAAAGAAAGAAAGAAAGAAAGAAAGAAAGAGAAAAAACAGAGATAGAAGTAGAGAGGGAAAGAGGGAGGGAGAGAGGGAGGGAGGGAGAAAGGAAGGAAGGAGGGAAAGAAGAGATAAGCAGCTGGGCAAACCATGAAATCAGAACATATAATAGAGAAAACTTATACCTAATTAATATGGACGAATACTGGGGACCAGGCATGACTCTTTACATAAGAAGTAGTAATTGTGTGCTGGGCTAAATTATTCCTCATGTAGGAGACCTTGAAAGAAGGTCTCTGTGCGGTAGAGATGGTACAATGACTCATGACCAGGTAATGCACCCTTCTGTATCAGAAGGGAACCCTCTGGGTGATATCATGGAGCTGCCTCACCATCAGAAAAGAGATTCCTGCATTTTCTCTTGGGAGCACCTCTGGGTGGATTTGTGAATTTATTTATTTATTTATTTTTGGCTGCATTGGGTCTTCGTTGCTGCGTGCAGACTTTCTCTAGTTGCGGCAAGTGGGGACTACTCTTCGTTGCGGTGCACGGGCTTCTCATTGTGGTGGCTTCTCTTGCTGTGGAGCACAGGCTCTAGGCACGCGGGCTCAGTAGTTATGGCGCACGGGCTCTAGAGCGCAGGCTCAGTAGTTGTGGCGCACGGGCTTAGTTGCTCCGTGGCACGTGGGATCTTCCCAGACCAGGGCTCAAACCCGTGTCCCCTGCATTGGCAGGTGGATTCTTAACCACTAAGCCACCAGGGAAGCCCCTGGATCTGTGAATTTTTGCATGTAACAATCTTTATTCTAACTAGAGATTATGAAACACAGAAACCACCGAAGTTCTAGAGAAAGTGGCTTTTACCACAGTTGTGATTGCTCACCAGGTATCCACGTGATCCTCAACACTTCTCAGCCTCTTTGGCAGACAGGCTGGGGCATATGACTGGGCTAAGGTCCGTAGAATTCTCCTGGAAAGGATGTGTCCTGTGCACTGTATGTGCACAGGAGTCCAGCACTCTAAAATGACCCGTTCCACCCTCTATTGCTCTCTCTTTTTCGTGGTGCCCTCAGGGGACAGATGCTCCAGATGCATAGCTAAAACATGGGAGCAGCCCAGATCATGAGTGAATATGCAGGAAGAGCCATGAGGGAGACTCACTCAACCCCCACTGACTGTGACGTAAGTGAGAAATGTACCTTTTTGTTATTGAACCCCTGTATTTTCAGGGCTTACTGGTCACTTCAGCATTGGTGAGCATTGCCCTGGCACAGCTAATCATCCCACTCTGGCCATACCAATTAGAATCCTTTCAGGTAAAGGTGACAGAAAGCCCAACTCAAACTGACTTGAGCAAAAAAGGAATCCAGGCACGCCTGGGTCCAGAGCTTAAACAATGTAAATAGGAATCCCACTTTCTCCAGCTCTTGTCTCTGCTTTCAGGGTCCACTGGGGACCTTCAGAAGCCCTAGGCTCTTCCCAGTGACAAAATAACTGCAGCACCTTCAGATCCCATCTTCCCATGGAAAAATCCCAAGCAGTAGAGAATCCTTTTCTGGTGATACAAACCTCAGGATTTACTGTGACCGAGCCAGCTCAGCACACCCTGAACTGGAAGTCATTCTTGGCTAAGTGCAACGCCAAGGTCAGCTTTGCCTGAGGCATATGCTCTGTCCCTTCAGCTGAGGGAGAAACCTTCTTTAGGACACGCGGACTGAGTCCAGAAGAGGAGGGTTCCCCCAGTGGAAACATGCCTGTTGTCGGAAGGCAAGGGAAGAACTGGAGATGTACAACTGTGATCTCTAATGACCTACGGTGGAAGGCACTCACAACTCTTGTATTCAGTCGGAGCCCAAAGTGTCATTCTCTAAGTCTTCTCATTTAACCCTCTCAGTTTGCAGACTGGGGAACTCCAGTGATTGGATGATTCTCTCATGTTTACGGCTACATTAGGAACGTAGTTACTCACAAGAACAATGTCGATTGTTTATCCAAACGTATCAGTTAATGCTCATAGTCCATATTTTAAAAATTGCTCATTTACTTTGAGACAGCAGAGTAGTTGAACAGCACCACCTGTGATTCAGAGAAATTTTTCTACATCTTAGTTTGACCTTTACCGGTCTCTCTAAGTGTGACCTTGGGCACTCTACCTGCCCTCTCAGAATCTCAGATTCTTCCCTGTTGAATGGAGTAAAAATGATTATTGTGTAAGGCTGTTGTAAGGATTGAAGAATAATATACAGAAAGAGCCTGGCATGGTGCCTGATACAGGCTAGGCACTCAGTAAGAGTTAGTTTCCTTTCATTTTTTATCATTTTCATTATTCTGCTTCCATGGTGTCTGGTACCCCATAAACTCTCAACAAATAAACTAGCAGTCATTACTGATAGTTTTATAAATGTTTGCAGAGTAGACAAAATAATTAGTGAATGGATAAGAGAAAATGGAAGGAAGGGAGGGAGGGAAGGAGGAAAGAGAAGAGGGAGGATAGAGGAGGGAAGGGGGAAAGAGAAAGGAAGTGAATAGATTTCATTCACTTATTAAATATTCTTGAAGGACTATTATGTGGCAGTTATCATGAAGAGTGTACATTGATAAAAGAGATTTAACCCCTCCCTTCTGGAGTTTACAGCCTAGTAAGAAAAAGAGGTGATGAACAATTATACATAAAAATAAATTTATGTGCATCTATTGAGAAAATAAATATCAAGGAAACTAAAGGGATGCAATATTAAGTAACAGTTCCTATACCTGGTAGATAGAATGGTCAAGGAAACCTCTCTAAATAGGTGACAATTAAGCCAGGAGTTAAAAATTAAATTGTATCAGTTATCAGTAGTACTGACACTACTATCATTCACTAAGTCTAGTGTAAAATTATAAGTACATAATTCAAAAATATTTATAAAAGTTAACCACAATAATTATTTTTAATAAATGTTAAACTCAGTAATATCCATGCATTCAATAAACATTTATTAACTACCAATATAAACAGATTCAGCCAACTGATGGCACTGCATCTTGAAATGAATGTGATAAACGTGTGAGCCAACTAAGATGAAACAATTCTTACCAATGTCCACATAAGACAGCACCAATACATATGCAAACAGAGCATATCTCTTTATATTTCTATTACAAACTGTCCAAGTTTGTTTCAGCCAAAAACTTCTCTGCTAACATTAAAGTTATTACTGTCTATCAATAAATGATAATGGAATGATGTCTTTATTTTGTGCATTTCCTAATTCCTTCTAATAAAATATAAGCTCTCAAAGGGCACTGCAACTTTATGCGTGTCTCCCCACTACATCTCCGGCACCTAGAAAAGCACTTGACACATTGCTGTTGAGTGAATGAATTAATGCATGGATAAATGTGTTTGTGTCTCCCCAAATATATTTGCACTACAGACTTGTGATTTCACACTGGGTTAATCAATGTTTTTTAATACACTGACACTTAACAATCAAGACTCAGAGTCTTACTTATGCTAACAAATGCTGATTCCTCCTAATACACAGTATTGCTTTCCCCAGCTCTTAATATTAGCTTCTCATTCAATCTTTATGACATACATTTCTGAATAAATAAATAGGTTCCCTTGTGTACTAGCGTCTATTGTAAAACTGATCACTATGGTTTTATTTCATTAGGGGCTCGATACAGGATTAGAAACCTTCTAGGAAATAAAAAACCATGACAAGAGCATACAAATAATTGTGGGAGTGGAACCATACTCTGACAAAATACATGGGTCTCCACATGGCTAAAGCCCCTGCAAGGGTCATGGAAAGAGGGAGGTCAGAAGTAGACCTTCAATATTCTTGAAGAACCAGTCATAGTTGAATTGGTATGTTTTAGTTATTTTGGCAACCAGAAGTGCAACCTGAATAAGATACTGCTGCTCTAGCAGAACAAAAGAACCATTAATGACACCCACTAACCCGTGTAATTCTCATTTACACCTCTTTATTACCTTCCATATCCTCTGTGTGATGCATTACACAATCCATTAATTGTTAACACACACGCAAGTCAAGATCTTTTATTATGCGAGGTCATCAGTCAGTGATAACAGAGATATTGATGTGTTAGGTTCTTCATCAGAAGTTGAGCAACATTTCCATTCAAGATGATAGACCTTTAAAACGTACTCAGTAATACTGACTCTCAGTCTTCTGTTGCTTTTCTCTGAACGTGCATTTAGAGCTTTATACATCTTATCTATCCACCCACACATTCGCTAAACATTCAGCGTTAATTTTCTACTCTTACAGACAGGATCATGCCTGTCTTGTTCACTGCTGTATCTTGAGGATCTAGAACATAGTAGGAGCTCAATAAGCTATTGGGATTGAAAATAAGTGAATAAGAATGCGGTAAGCAGAATTCTAAGTTGGCCCCCATGACCTTCATCCCGTGGTGTTACTTCTGTGATAATGTCACCTTATATGACAAAGGGATTTTGCAGATGTAATTAAGGATAATAATCCATCAACCTTAAAATAGGAAGATTATCTGTGGGGACCTAATGTCATCACATGAGAGCTTGAAAAGCAGAGAATTTTCTATGGCTAAGAACAGAACGGGAGGTCAGAGAGTTTCAAAGTATAAGGAAAAATCAAAGCACTTCTTTACTGACTTTTTAATAGCTTTATTGAGGTATAATTGATATATGAAGAACTGCACAAATGTGAAATGTATAATCTGATAAGCTTGGACATGTGCAAACACCCGTGATACCATCACCATAATCAAAATAATACATATAACTGACAACTTCCAGAGTTTCCTTGTGCTTTTTTTTTTTTAGGACACAATGTAAGATCTACGCTCTTAAATTCTGAAGTATATAATTGCACATTGCTAACCACAGGCAGGTCTCTAGCACTTACTCATCCAGCATAACTGAAACATGGTACCCACTGAAGAGCTAAAGCACTTCACCCCCTGGCCTCCGGCACCCACTATGCTGTTCTTTACCCACTGAAGAGCTAAAGCACTTCACCCCCTGGCCTCCGGCACCCACTATGGTGTTCCTTACCCACTGACGAGCTAAAGCACTTCACCCCCTAGCCTCCGGCACCCACTATGCTGTTCTTTACCCACTGAAGAGCTAAAGCACTTCACCCCCTAGCCTCCGGCACCCACTATGGTGTTCCTTACCCACTGACGAGCTAAAGCACTTCACCCCCTAGCCTCCGGCACCCACTATGCTGTTCTTGGCCTCTACGAGTTTGACTATTTTGGGTACCTTGTATAAGTGGAACCACGCAGTATTTGTCCTTCTGTGATGGGCTTATTGAATTTAGCATAAACTCAAATTAATAAATTTCCTCGAGGTTCATGCATGTTGCTGCAAATGGCAGGATTTCCTTCTTTTTGAGGCTGAATAATGTCCCCCTGTATGTCTATACTGATGGAGGAAGCCATGAGAGTTCCAGAGAGTGGTCCCTAGGACTCAAAGTGACCACCGGCTAACAGCCAGCAGGAAAGCAGAGACCCCAGTCCCACAGCCACAAGGAAGTAAGTTCTGAATGAGTCTGTAAGAAGATTTTTCCCCAAGGGCTCCAGATAAGACCCCAGCCCACGTAACACCGTAATTTCATTCTTGTGAGACCCTAATTGCAGAACGCACTTGAACCCACAAAGGCTTCTGACTTACAGAGTTGTGAGATAATACACAGGTGTTCTTTTAAGCCACTAAATTTGTGACTGTTTGTTACACATGATAGATAACCAATACAGGAGAGACTTGGGGAAGATATCAGTAGCAGCGACAGCAAAATATTTTAATCTCCTGAAATCCTTACATAAAAATAAATAGAGCAACTAAATAGCAAAACCATGGACAACGTATACAACAAACGCAGGTAATAAAGCACCTACACAAATTCCAAATTTCAAGTGGGAGGATGAGGAAAAGAGCCTCAAGTCTTCAGTGGGTTAGATAGCACAAAGGAAGCACAGGAAAGAAATGGGATGTCTACAGACCTGAGAATAAGAGAAACTCTAAACAGACAACAGGAACTCACTAGATATAGCGCAGTGGGCCAGTTTGAGGCCAACAGGGAAAACTGGGGGTACTATAACCACTGTAACAGCCAGTGAGTGCAATAGGCCACTGTGAGTTCTGAAAGAGGCAGGAGCTATCTGCGCCACATGAACCCTCAGTGGCAACCAGCCAAAATCCCCTTCCAGGAGGGGGCCCCACACTGAGGAGAAACTGCTGGGAAGAGAATCAAAATCATTGTAAATCAACTGTACTCCAACAAGAATTAAAATATATACACAAATAAATAAATAAAAATTTTGAAAAACAAAGGTTTGGATAAAAGTGTTTGTGTGTGTGTGTGTGTGTGTGTGTGTGTGTGTGTGTGTGTGTGTTGGGGGAGGGGTGGAATAAGAGCCAGAAAAACCTCAGAAAGTAAGCCACCATACTTGCTGATGCACATGAAAACAACAGATGAGGAGGCTCTATGAGATTAGAAAACTTATCCCGAGCCATGTTTCCTTCTAAAAGTTCAGGAGAACTAATTTCATACAAAAATGACAACAGAAAAGTATTGAGGTCAGATCCCTTGCAACATTACAAGAGAAAAAAGAGAACCAAGAACCAATAACATTCTTACAGAGATGAAAGAAAGCCAGAAAGACATCCCCACAAAACAGATCAAAATTGTAGCCTACAACATTATAGAATAAAATTATACCAGACTGGGGGAGAAAAAGAGCACAGATCAGAATTAGATAACTCAGAAATGAGGTAAAAGAAAACAAGACATAGTTACAAATAAAAAAAATCATTTAAAAATGAAAGCTAAACTAGAAAAAATACAAGATAAATATATAAATATAAGAAAAATAAATATAAGAATACCATGTATGGTGTCATAAGATAAGTAAAAGGCTTATTAAATTTTTAAAATTAAAAAGGAAAAAAGAAGATAAAATATTTCAAGAGAGAGGACAAATACTAAAGATAGGCAGAGAAGGTCCAAACATCGATGGAAAAGAGGAGTTCCTAAAGAAGAAAATCAATGGAAGGGAACAGAACAAATGCCAAAATATGTAATTTAGGAAAATTCCTGAAATTAAAAAATATGTATTTGAAACTCAATATTGAAAGACACACCATACACCTGAAAATAGCAACCTGGATTGATAATCTCCAATATTATTCAAATAAAATCTAATGGACTATAAAGCAAAAAAATATATATCATTTGGACATTAAGGCAAAAAACGAAAATTATTTATAGAGGAAAGAAAATAATTGTATCAGGTTTTTGACAGCAGCATTTTATGCCAGAAGAAAATGAAGTCCCATACTTACGATATTCAAGGAAAGAAAATGTGAGCCTAGGATTTTATATCCAGCAAAACTGGCCTCCATGTATAAAGGGAACTATTACCAATGTGCAAGAACTCAGGGTAAAATTGAGAACCTCCACAAACTACAAATTATGGATCAGACTCGGTGCCAAAGAAGCACAGGAAAAAAAGTGGGTCATGTGCTAAATCTTTTGAGTGCTTCTGAAGAATCTACTAGATAATAAGCTTCAGACAAAATGACTAGAGGCATCTCTGAAAAGACTGGTTATGGAGATTAAACATACTGTTACTTACAGGTTTAAGATTAAGGAAGGCTAAAGGGGAGAATACAGTTTGCAATGACCACATGCTCAGACCATGTGGTTATAGTACAACAATCATAAAAAAAAAATGGGAGGGAGTGTTAAATGAGGAAAATATGTGAAAAATAATTTTAACAGTTTTAAGTAATCATATTGGCAGTAAGTGACATTAGTATTGTTATGCCAAGGTTGTATAATCTGTGAAATCTGAACATAAGCTAATAAGTAATTATGAGACTTTCCAATTTTATTACCCCTTATGAACCCAAGAAAAATTCTCAACAAGGAAGAAAAGAAAATATAGATATAATACAGAAGAGGTTCAGCAAAATCCCATGGTCCTGAATGTGACTTGAAAGTATCAATAGGAACTCATATGGTACTTCATCTTCTTCTTGGCTCTCTATACTGTAGAAACCAAAAACCAATGACCAGCCAAACAAAATGAGCATCCCTAGCACACAGGTCGGGGGGACCATTCCATATCTGGGGCAGAAAATGTAGAAGATGAGTTTAGAATATCTTACACCAGAAAGAGAAGGATTTATCAGGGTCATGTCAAAGGACTCAGGAGCCAACTGGAAAAGACTCCCACTGGCAAAAACAGAACAATTGGAGCTTCAATAAGGCAACAAATGCAATGGGTTGAAACCCATTATGTATCACATTATGTTATAATAATTTTAATAATAATAATGAAACTAAGCGGTATCCCTTTGGAGGATGATAGAGAACCAGTTTAGTGTCCCAAAAACTTATAAAGAGAAAGAATGCAGTATTGATCCTGCCTTTCCTACAGGAACTTCCAGGAACTCAAATGGAAGATGAGGCAAAGTATCTCTTTCTAAAAGTATTCCTAGTTATACATAAAAAAAGAATTAATTCAATAGAATATCAACATTTTGCAAGTCACAGTGAGTTATCAGATGTAAGCATCATGCAACAACAGGTGTGATGTCAAGACAGAGACAGGGCCAGACATTCTATGCCTCCTGAACACACCGCTGCCAAGAGTCTTGCCAGAAAAACTGAACTCAAGTCTGATCAAGTCTCCGGACTCAACTGTCGATTTGCAGGAAATACAGTGAATGGAGGAACATGCTGAGCTGCACCAAGAGAATGCAATTCCAAAATCCAGACTGTGGGAAACCATAGGTTAAATGGCCTGGGTTTTCCACAATTGAACTGCGATGAAAATAAAGTTATAGAGGAGGAACTTGTCAACTAAAAGATACTTAACCATAAGCAAAAGGAAAAGACAACTTACAGAATGGGAGGAAATATTTGCAAAAAATGCAACTGACAAGGGTTTAATTTCCAAAACATACAAACAGCTTATACAGCTCAATATCAAAAAAAAAAAAAAACAAAAAACAGACAACCCAATCCAAAAATGGGCAGAAGACATAAACAGACATTTTTCCAAAGAAGATATACAGATGGTCAATAGGCACATGAAAAGATGCCCAACATCGTTAATTATTAGAGAAAAGCAAATCAAAACTACAATGAGGTACCACCTCACACCGATCAGAACGGCCATCACCAAAAGTCTACAGAAAATAAATGCTGGAGAGGGTGTGGAGAAAAGGAAACCCTCCTACACTGTTGGTGGGAATGTAAATTGGTGCAGCCACTATGGAGAATAGTATGGAGGTTCCTGAAAAAACTAAAAATAGAGTTACCATATGATCCAGGAATCCCACTCCTGGGCATATAACTGGAAAAGATGAAGACTCTAATTCAAAAAAATACATGCACCTCAATGTTCGTAGCAACACAATTTACAATAGTCAAGACACGGAAGCAACCTAAATGTCCACTGACAGATGAAAGGATAAATAAGATGTGGTATATATATACACAATGGAATATTACTCAGCCGTAAAAAAAATGAAATAATGCCTTTTGCAGCAACATGGATGGACCTAGAGATTATCATACTAAGTGAAGTAAGTCAGACAAGAAAAACACAAATATCATATATCACTTATATGTGGAATCTAAAACCAATGATACAAATGAATGTATTTACAAAACAGAAGTAGACTCACAGACATAGAAGAAAAAGACTTATGATTACCAAAGGGGAAAGCAGGAAGAGGGATAAATTGGGAATTTGCAATTAACAGATACACAACAAGTGTGTAAAATAGATAAACAACAAGGACCTGCTATATCGCACAGGGACCTATATTCAGTATTTTATAATAACGTATAATGGAAAAGAATCTGTAAACGATTACATATATATATAACTGAATCACTTTGCTGTACACCTGAAACATTGTAAGTCAACTGTACTTCAATTTAAAAAAAGATATGTAAAAGACACACCAAAAAAAAGAAAAGTCAAGGCCTATGGATAAACAGTTGAGTGATAAAAGTATCTGAAAATTCATGGAAATGATCACTATAAAAGTCAAGATTAGGAGTCAACAAATTTTGCTGCAGTAAATACTTTTTAGGCTTTGAGGGCCAGGTAGTCTCTGTCGTAACTACTCACCTCTGACATTTTAGCGCTGAAGCAGCCATAGACAATAATTAAATAAACGGGCACGGATGTGTTCCAATAAAATTCTGTTTGCAAAAATAGGGGCAGACCAATATCTGGTCAAGATCACAGTTACCTTGGAGGAGAGAAAGTGAATTAGGATTGGAATAAAATGCTGAAGGGGTTTCTGGGCTGACCAGCAGAGTTCTGTTTCTTGAGCTGAGTGATTGGTCATTAAAAGGGGTGTTCAGGTTATATTACTGCATTAAGCTATATAATTCTTACATGCGGTTTTCTGTGTTTCATTTTAAAATAAAAAGGTAAAATCAAGTGAGTCATGTAGAGAATGACTAAAGATCTGCTATTCAGTTTTTTCTATGAAAGATAACAATCGCCTTCCCTTCCTGTAATACTTTTTCTTCAGAGAAGCCAAGTGAGCCATGAGAATGGTGGCCCAGTGAGAGTTCGGCCATGACAACATTGCCAGGATTTGGTTCTAGTTTCACTGGTACTGAGTGTGATGGTTAGTTTTAGGTGTCAACTTGGCTAGGCTATAGTACCCATATATAGGGTCAAACACGTGTCTAAATGTCACTGTGATGCTATCTTTTAGATGTATTTAACATTTCCATCAATAGACTTTGAATAAAGCTGGTCAGGCTCCATAATGTGGGTGGGCCTCATCCAACCAGTTGAAGGCCTAAGAGAAAGAAGACTGCGGTCCCCTGAGGAAGAGGGAATTCTGCCTCCACGTGGCCTTCGGACTCCAGCTGCAACATCAGCTCTTCCCTGGGTCTCCAGCTGGCCAGCCCGCTCTGTGTGTTTCAGACATGACAGCCCCACTGTTGCACAGGCCAATCCCTTAAGATACACATCCTGTTGATTCCATTTCTCTGAAAAAACACTGACTAATACACTAACTGTGTAACCTTCAACAGGTTACCTACCTTATCTGTGCTCTGGGTGAGTCATCACTAAAATGGGACAGTCACTGCAGCAAATACAAGAAAGAAAATATATGCCCAATATATTGGGAGGGTTTTCTGAATAGAAGACAAACCTTCCCAGGAAAGGCCATTTGACTTTTCCCCCACTGTCCTGACATGATAAAAGGATGCCTAGAGGAGTAGCAGCCACCCTGTGACCATGAAGATGAAAACCATATGCTGAGGACTCTGGATGAGCACAGACAAAGGAACCTGGGTCCCTGATGTCAACACTCAGCCATCACACCTGGTCGTGAGAGAAAACTATTAGGCTGAGCCAGAAAATCACTATGGTTCAACTTAATAAATATAATCCTAACCTTCAGTTTTATAGTCAAGCACAAAACAACAGACACCACACTGAGCAAATATGTTTTACGGGGAACAGTGCCTAGAACATAGATGTTGTTATCATTACCGTTGTGTGCTGTCCCTCCATGTGGGATGTCCCACCACAGCTCAATGCGGCCGCAGCCACAGATCCAGACAATCATATTCTCAGCCTCAAATCCAGAGGAAGGAAACTGTGTCTCTCCCTTGAGCATCCAACAAAATTCTAGTCAACAGCGATGGGAAATGCTGATCTAGCTTAGAGCAGTTAGGGCCCAGGCCTGATGCTAAGAGTTGGGGCTAGAAGTGACCTGATTTAGCAAATAAAAACATAGGATACCCAGTAAAGTTTGAATTTCAGGTAAAAAAAATGAATGAATTGTTGTCAGTATAACATGTCTCCCATGCTATATTTGGGAGAAGCTGTACTAAAAAAATGCTTTGTTTATCTGAAATTCAAGTGTAACTGTGTGTCCTACATTTTAGGGACAACATGACCTAGGGCCCATCACACCTAAACATTTGAGCTGAGAGGGTGGTGGGAGCTGTGATTCATTAAATGAAATTCTGGGGCTGTCTTGCCAAAAACAGGTGAGTGGATGCTTGTGAGGGTGGGACATAGGCACGCGCGCACACACACACACACACACACACACACTCCCCAAACATTTCATTTTTCGAAATAAAACAACTCACAGAAACTGCAAGCTGAGTATCTGCAACCTATAGATATGGGAAAACAGTAGGGTCTGAAAAGGCAGGACGTCAGGCATGCACAAAAAATCCTACTTGGATACGTGGTAGTTGTAATCCAACCACACTGATGTTTATGACAAAAATTTCCATTTCTTTTCCTGCAGCATTCAATGGCTGGCTGAAACCCCCAATAAGACATAAAGGAAATCACAGCAGAGAGTATTAAGATTCAGAAAGAATATAATTATATGATAGGTGTGTGTGTGTGCTGTAAGCTTGCACATATCTACCTCTTTCTTAAAAATAGATTGCATAAAGAAAATCTCTGATTTCATTGAAAACAATAATTATGTCAGTTATACTAAGAAAAGGATTATAATACTCAGAATTTGGAATACTTGGTAATTCACAGCCTAGTATTCTGCATATTTGTTGCAAACTAGAATACTCTGGTATGTTATATAGTGTGTATACACATATACATACACACACATATATGTATATCCTTCATTTCTCTCTGGTATTAGCCTGTGATCCACTTGGATCTAGCAAAAATCCATTGTGGAGATGATAGAATTAACAATATTATGTGAGTTTCAACAGTCTTAAATTAGACAGCTCTTAGGATGCCAGGATTCAAGTCCTTTGATTTTATATAACTGACAACTTCTGCACAGTATGTTAGTCAGACTCTACAACAATAAGAACAAAAGGCATCTAGTACTGACATTATTGCAAATATATATAGCATGTACAGTTAATTCTCTCCCTTTACAAATTCCACTAACAGCCTAAGTGTAGCCTCCATTCTCTCATCCTTTGTGCAAACTCAAGCTTTGTAATAATGGAATTGGATTCAGCCCTTTAAAAAACGTGATATTCCAAAATGGACAAAAAGAATTTGACATATGACAACTGAAAATTGTTTTTGCTTTAAAAACCAGCTAATAGGAAATCTGTTTCTAAAGCCACTAGCATTGAACTCTCGAGAAACATTGCATTCATTCATTCATTCATTTTTCCATTCATTCATCCAGGATCAATTGAGCACTTATTTTGTGCCAGGCACGAAGAACTGGGACACAGTACGGAATAAGTCGCACTGTCCACCCCTCTGGGAAAGACTGCCGCCCTCCAGACCATCAGGGCTGCTCTGCTGCCACAATCTGTATAGGGCTTCTATGTTTTGATGTCTTGTCCACAGAGAAATGCTAAGAGGAATTCATTGTAATGAAACAGAGACAGATTATGCCTTTGTTGTCCAAAAAGTGGTAAATGTTCCCCTCTTGTGCACAGTGCTATTTTAGGTGAGACACAGAAGAACACTTCTAAAATTTTATTAGTTATATATTTATTTTTTATCAATGCATACCTTCTATAAGGGTTTTCAATTTTTATTTTCTTTTAAAATAGGTTTTTAAGTTAGTTAAGATAGAGTTAGAGAGAAGAATCAAGTGAAAAATAATAGAGGTGGCACATGGGTGGGCAACATTGACTGTAAGTGACTTACAAGTGGGAAACACTGCTCTATGTAATTCCAAGAACCCCAGGAAGAATCTTGCCTGCCTGAATTTCTCCTGGCTTGTCTGCTTGGGGCTGAGATTTCTCTCATTTAGGACCAAAATCACAAAATCCTTTGGCAGATATTGTAAACTAATATATAATTGCAAGTGCTCCTGGGAGAGAGAACACACTGGCTTATGCTTACATAAAAGCATAAAAGTGGACAACAGGAGGCTTTCTGACATTTAGGTATGGGACACCACTGGAGACCTGAAAAGTGTCTGGGAAGGGGATAAAGGGCAAGAGAAGTGGTGGGCAGGTCTACACTGAGCAGGCATCTTCCCTTTCCCTCAGTTTCGGGTGTGTTGAAGTAGATAAAATATTGGCATTGAGTGTTGGGGCCCCGCAATCATTTAGTGATGTACAGAGCAACAAAAAGAAACTAGAGCATTCTTGGTTCTTTACGGAGGGCACAGTGCTTTACACACTTCATCAGGCTTCCGCTTCTGAATGTGGTATGGCCACAGTCCACATTGTTCATCTGAGGACACATATGCCCAGAGTCATTAAGTAACTTGTTCAAAGTCACTCAGCAACCCAAATATAAGTCTTCTCATTACCTGTTCTGTCCTCTTTTCTATCTATGTTCTGTTTTCAAAATTATTGCAAGAAAAAAAAAATACTGAAAATAGAAATGGAATGTTCCTTATAATTCTTTCTTCAATCACTGTTAAGCCTGTACTGTGTTTTTTCAGAAGTTTTTACTAGGCTAATAAAGCTTGATTGATAACTTTAGGAACTGTTATATTTTTCTTTCTTTTCTTTTTTCTTTTAAACTATAATGATTTATATTCAGGATACCCTTCTATGCCCACATTTCAGATGTACCTCATTCTGGGGTCTCAGCTACAGAATATCTCACTCTATGGGTGTAGCATCACGCATTGAGACAGCCCTGGTGAAAGGCACTTAGGGATTTTCAGATTTTTTCTATTCAAGTAATAATGCAGTGACCATCCTCACACATATCTTTTTCCATATTTGCATAAGTATTTCTGTAGAATTAATTTCTAGCAAATCTAGTGGATTTACTAGATTAGAATATATGATCACTTTTAATATTTAGTTTTAGTGCCTATTATCAATTTGTAATACTTATCAGAATGAACTGCATGAATCAGCAACAACACAGTGATATTTTTTAATGAAATAAAATATAAGAAAGTAAAATCCAAACAGGAAAAAACAATAGCAAGTAGCACTTATCTAAAACTCTATAGCTTGCAAATATTTCCGATACTTCCAAATGAATCTTATTGATCTTACTGGCAAAGGAATTCCTCCTGAACCCTGGGTCTCAAAATGAGGTAGATGGCCACGGCATATGTTGAGCTTCATAAGGTTGAAATTTCTGCTATGTACCAGGTCTCTACCCTCTGGCTCTGTCTATAGCAAAATTGTTATGCTTAATGACAAGGTTCTTTGTATTCTTGGGGAAAATTATGAGGCCTTACATATATAGAAGAGCAGGTTGCTCTGACTGGGAGCATTTTAAGGTGTGTGTGTGTGTGTGTGTGTGTGTGTGTGTGTGTGTGCCTCGTGTGTGTGTGTGTGTGTGTGTGTGTGTGTGTGTGTGTGTGTGCCTCGTGTGTACCATACTGGGTGTCTCAAAGGCTCACTTCTTTGAACTCTAATTGATTTGCTAAAACCCAAGTTGAATTAAAAAGACATGAAAAAATTTGCATTATAGGCATCGTTCACTCAAGAATGACACATCACCAAACTGAAGAGACGTGGATAATTAGGTTGTTTATGTTTATGTGTTTGGTGGATTTTTTTTTTTTTTTGCTTGTTATCACTTTTTCTTCTTCTTCTTTTTTAATCTTCACTCTTTCCACAGTCAGTCCGTTCCCTACATTTAAAGGAATCTGATTCATCTAATTTAATTTAGGGAATACTGTAGCTCTTTGCTACTCTAGAATGGCCCATGGGCCTGCAACACCAGCATTCCCTGGGAGCTGCTTAGAAATGCAGCATCTCAGGCCCCACCCAAGAGTTACTGAATCAAAATCTGCGTTTCAAAAAGCTCCCAGGTGATTCATGTGCACATTAAAGTTTGAGAAGCACTGCTGAAAACCTTTCCTCCATTCATCCGAGACAGAAAATTGATTTTTTAAAAACAATAACAACAAAATAAAGAAAACCACAGATAGGACCCATACTAACCTGCACTGACAAAAGCAGGAGGAGGGAAGAGAGGGAGGGAGGGAGGCAGGGAAGAAGAGAATAAAAGGGCTAAAGATCTAGCGATCTAGAAATATAGACCTGATTTCAATGACCACCGTGAACATATCCTTTTCCTCTTCTTATTTGCAGCACCAGTGTTTCATATTTCTTAGAAAAGGGGGCTAAAATATATATACCATATATTTTGTATAGGTGAGGTTTTAATATGCTAGAGAGCCCCCAGTGCCTAATGAAAGCCTTTTAAGTAAATCTCACGAAGCTCTAATCTCACAGAGCCGCCCATGTTCTTCTCTGCTGTTCTTATTTAATTTTTAATAAGAACAATTCCACGCAGCTCGAAAGCACGGCTCAATTAAGAAATATTCCTACCAGGCATCTTTGAAATCTTGCAGAATTTGCTTCCTTCTGTTTCTTGATGACCCTCAGTTTGGTTGTGTGGAGGGGCTTTGTGGGGAGGAGGGGTACAGCTGAAGCTTATTTTTTAATTGCAAGTTCAATTTCACACTGTTCTTTATGAGACGGCAAGACCGATTTTCAAAGACAGAAACGCAACTCGTGTATCTGCTGCCAGAAGGCTACAGTGGAGTATCTCAGTATTATTGTATTTTGAAATTTCAAGTGGCATCTTTGATGTGATTCCTTAGGCATTAGATGTCCTTGAAGTTCTATCGAGGTCATGAGAAATAATTTTAAAAGAAGCAATTGTTTCTGGATCACAGAACCTCAACTCCAAGTATCTTAATCTAAACTTAACTCTCTTATAATGCCATACGGTTTCTAACAGAAGACATATTGCCTAGTTCTTCCTGGTAAAATTTACCTGGCATTAATTCTTCCTTTCTGAAGACCTGTCTCTGGAGATTTAAATCTAGCCACAACTCTTCACTATACGCTCATATTTTTCGGCTGAGAATTCACGTTTACATCCCCATCTATGCATTAAAACACATACATGCACGTACACACGTACGTGTATGTAACAGCAACAACAGCAAATCAGACTGCCCATGTCGATTAATTTCAAAAGCCCGAAAGGATAATATATAGCATACAAAATTAGGTATTCATTATTTTTACTTGTAATACACCTTTTGCCTAAAATGTGAGGAAGCTTACTAAACTAAGCATAATATAAATGTGATAGTTATATATAGAATCATGAGGGGGGGGAAAAACCAGGTAAAATAGCAATAAGACAGACATGAGCTTACATCAGAGCTATAGCTACACTGATCACTGAGTTTAACTTTGCCGATCTTCACAGCGAAGACAAAAAGGAAAACATATTTAACCATATGTCTCACACTGCATCATAGGACAAAACATACAAATGCACCAGAAGTAAAAGGTTTTCATGGCCCCAAAGAAATTTTCACATGGATCTATATTTTGGGGACTTCAAGCAAACAGCCAATGTCTTCAAATATAGCTATACTAAAGACAACATACAGCAATGTGGATTTCTATTTGAACAATCTTCACAATAATAACTCAGAGGAGGAATTTCTGCAGGTAGATGAGATAATGCTGTCCAAAGTATGTAACATGGGGAGATGTCAGAGATCTTGGAACAGACGTGGTACAAATGTCTGCGGTCCCTTTCAAATACCAGGTGTTCCTAGCAAATTCATCAAAGCTATTTTTTGGTTTAATAAGGTGCTAACATTCCATGTGACTTTGCCAGAGACTCACTGTCTTTAAAAACCAAATGTTTCTAAGTAAGGATTAATTTCCTGTTGTGAAAACTTAGGAGCTTGAAGGTTCATTTAATGCAGCCACAAAGCACTTCTGTAAAAATAAGCTTATTGATTTATAATAACATAAAACTTACCCACTTTAATGATTTTAGTAAATTTACCAAGTTCTGCAACTTTCCCCATAATCCAGCAATAGAAAATTTCATCAACCCAGATGCACATGTATAGTTCATCTCTTTTCCAACCCCTAGCTCTAGGCAACCACTAGCCTACTTTCAGTCTCTCTGGATTTGCCTTTTCTAGATATTTCATATAAATGGAGTCATACAACACACAATCTCCTGTGTCTGCCTTCTTTCACTTAGCATGATGTATTTGAGATTCATACAAGTTGTAGTATGTATCAGGGCTTTCTTTTTATTGCCAAATAATATTCCATCGTGTGGATATACCACATTTTATCTATCCATCCACCAGCTGAGAGACGTTTGTGTTGTGTCTAAGTTTAGCCACAAAGGAGCTTACCCACCCCACCTGTAAGAGAGATTCACAGAGCCTACCGATAGGGCCTATATTTTGCTCCAAAAGTACTTTGGATTTGTTCAAGCACTTGGAAAAACAAAGAGCATCCAAAGGCCCCAGTTTCCAGAATCATGTGACATGCAAGAGAGAAATTAAAAACAAGTTTTACCATATTAAAAAAAAATTTTGTGCACGCCCCCTTTCTTCCCCTTCCCTCAGGTAATTTTGAATAATTGCAAGGGCTAACGCTTATTGAAGGCTTACCATATTTGAGGCATATTGTAATTTTACATGTATTATCTCATTTAATTCTGAAAATAACCCTATGAGGTCTGTATTATTTTTTGCCTCCTTTTCAGTAAATGAGGAAATTGAGCCCTTTGACAACTAATTAATCAAGATCATGCAGTTAGGAGCAGGTGATAGGCAGATGCAAAACTTCACAGTCTGACTCTAGAGCTTGTGTGTGTAATCACTGTACTACACTGCCTCTTCATATGTCAATCTAGACCTCCCTTCTTGATCCCCTCAACAGCTTAGAGACTCCAGTTAAGTATCACTTACACATTGGTGCTTCTTCAGTACGCTCACTGCCCTGGTAATTAACATTCACTAGTCATATGTCCTTCCGGTCTGCAGGTTCCATGAGGACAGGGAACTGGACTTAGCCCTGTTTTCTTCTCTGTTGTACTCCAGTCCCTACCTCATGTGGGCCTATTATAGGCATTCAACAAATATGTATTAAATAAATGAGTCATTTTTAAAAATTAGCATAACTTCCCAAAGTTTATGCCAGCATGTTTGCTAATTGCCAAGCACTTCCAAAAAATGGTATGACATTTCCATGTTAGATTACTAATATCAGCACTTAAATATTGAAGCATACTTGCCAGATTAAAAAAAATTGATTTCAGTGTATCTGATGATTTTTTAAAAGTTCTCTGAAGTGAATTAATCAATGGGTTTGTTTCTGTTAATGGGTTTGAGATATACTAAAACTATGTTACAAACCTAAGAGAGGATGCTGTCCTTCCTGGTTATCAGTTAGGAATGTTTTTGCCTTCAAGTTACAGAAACCTGCCTAGTAGTGGCTTAATCAGTAGGGGATAAATATTTTACAAGACAAAAATTTGGCATCAAATAGTCCAGGCCAGTGCCGTGGCCAACAATGTCATCAGAGACCCAGGTTCCTCTACCTTTTCCCTCTACCATCAGCATGATGGTGATAAATGGTGTCTACAGCTCTCAGTATATGGTGAATGACAGAGACCAAAATAGGAAGAAGCCAGAGAAGGTGGGTGGGTAGTCAAGCACCCAAAAGTTTTCCCAGAATCATCCTATATAGTATTCACTCATTTAATACATACTTACTGAGCAGTTACTATGTAAGCTCCAGGAATAGAGGAGTGATCAAAGCAGACAAAGTCTCCCTGCCTCATGGAGCTTATGTTCTAGACAGTCTCAAGCAGCTCACATTTTCTGAGTGTTTACTACGGTCTAGGCCAGGATTTCTCAATTTCGTACCACTGACATTCTCTGCTGTGGTGAGGGCTGTCCTCTACATTTAGACTGTTCAGCAGCATCTCTGGTCTCTACCCACTAGATGCCAGTAGCACCCACCATCCACCACCACTCCAGCTGTGACAACCAAGACTATCTCCAGACATTGCCACATGTTCCCCGGGGGGACACTTGCTTCAGATGAGAGCCACTGGTCTAAGCATTTTTCTAAGTGTGTCATATGTCTCATCTAATTATAACAACCCCATCAGGTAGATACTATTACTATTCCCATTTCAGATATTTTTTTTAAAAAGCTTTAACCACTGAGATGTTAAATAAATTGTCTAAGGTCACAGAGTTGGCACCAATGCCCGCCTTCTTATGCAGTCCTCTCACTGGTGGAGGGGAACACCATGGCCACAATTAGCTGCATTGAAGGCAAGAGGCAGTGATATCAGGGCTAAATGATCCTGAGTCTAGTCCACTGCCTTCATGTTTTAAATGAGTAAATCCAAGTTACTGGCTTAGAACAATGACTGAAACATAGTAAGAAATACTTCAGTTACAGCTATGATAGGCATTATTATTACCTGGGTCTGAGCATGTTGCCACCCAAAAAAAAAAAATGAAGGTTTATTAGCAAAAGAAAAGCTTGGGCTGGATGCCACGACAAAATGACAAATAATGTACATTATATAATAGCATATAATAGTGTCAGCAACATCCTGTTTCCTAAAGCTGGGGGATCAATTTCATGTAATAGCTCTACTAAGATATTGAAATATAGGTAAAATAGGAAGGAAGTTAAGACATAGCCCTCTCTTTATCATTTCAAACTGGAAATCCATCCATCATAAGAACTTAACTGCATACTGTAGGTCTAGAAGTCATAATATGTTACAGGCTTTAAAAAGCCTTAAAAGCCTGTGTTTTATTCAGAGAATATCCAGCTTGCTCCATCTGTTGTTTCTGTAACATGAAGTCAAAAACCAAGGAGAGAATCATGAAGCAGATAGAGACAGCTGCCAGTCCTAACCACTTTCCCACTAGAATAGGAACTAGTACCTGAAAATTGTGCCCAAACCAGCTTGTTGCCCCTAAAAATGTATAAGAACTTATTCATTCATCTAGCAATAACATATATATTATATAATTTATAATAAATTTAAATATTTATAATAAATTTAAATTTATATAAATATATATAATAAATGTGTATGTTTGTAGTGAAGAGGGTGAGGTCTTAGAAGTAAATTAAGATTGTGAAAGTAATATTTTTACGTCTTAATCAACAAATCATTACAGGTGATCACTTACTGAGAAATATCTTTGTTGCCTAAGTAATATGGAAATATTTAAAGGAGCCTGAAAGGACACTTTCTTTTACTTGATGAGAAAATCAATTTTTAAAATAATCAAAGGCAAAGATTTCTCAGATACAACACAAAAAGTACAATACATTTTTTTAAAAGAAGATAAATTTGCCTGATCAGAATTAAGTATGATGCTGTCAGGAGAATGAAAAGACAAGCCTTTGATAGAGAGAAAATATTTACAAATTGTATATCTAATAAAACACTTGTATCCAGATTACATAAAGAATACTCTAAACTCAATAATCAGAAAAAAAACAGACCAATACAAAAAAATGGGCAAAAGGTTTGAACAGATCACCCAAGAAGACATATGGAAGGATGGCAAATAAGCACATGAAAAATTGTACAACATTGCTAGTTGTTAGAGAAATATAGATTAAAAATTCAGTGAAGCATTACTGTATTACTATTTAAATATCTAAAATTATAATGCTGACAATACCAAGTGCTGATGATAAGGTAGAACAGTTAGAATTCACACACGGCTGGTGGAAATGTAAAATGGTATAGGCACTTTGGGAAAAGTGTTTGGTATTTTCTTAAAAAGTTATAAAGACATCTACCATATGATGTAGCCATTCCAATCCTAGGTATCTACTCAAGAGAAATGAAAACATATGTCCACACAAAGACTTATGCCTCAATGTTCACAGAGGTTTGTCTGTAGTCCCCCTGAAACTGGAAATGGCCCAAACAAATGACTGGACAAATAAATTATGGAATATCCATATATTCAAAGACTACTTGACAATGAAAAGAAATAAGTTATTGACATACATTGTAACATGAATGAATCTCAAAGTTACTATGATGAAAGAAGCCAAACCAAAATAAAAGAGTATATATATATACTGCATGATGCCTTATACATAAAATTCTATAAAATGCAAACTAAGTTACAGTGACAAGAAGAAGATAAGTGGTTTCATGGGGATGGGGGTAAGGAGACAATGGGAAAAATAGGAGAGAGTACAAAGGGGCACAAGGAAATTTCTGGGGATGATGAAATTATCCTGATTTTAATGATAGTTTCATGAGTGTGTGTGTGTGTGTGTGTGTGTGTGTGTGTGTGTGTGTGTATATATATACACACACACACACACACATATATGCCAAAACATCAAATTGTATACTTTAATATGTACAATTAATTGAATATCAATTATACTCAGTTTTAAAAAACATACTGTGAGAACAATAACAAAAAATATTCAAACTTCTCATGCATTTGGCCTCCTTACTGTTCCTTAAACACAATACATCTCAATCTGCTGCCCAAAGGCTTTGCATTCGCTCTTCCCTCTGCCCAGAATGCTCTTCCTCAGGTATTCAAAAAGCTTGTTCCTCATGACTTTTATGTCTTTATTCAAATACCACCTTGTCTACTTATAAGCTTAATTCCTTCCCCCAGGGCTCCCTTTTCTTCTTCCAAGCTTTATTTCGTGGCTTCCCACTTAACATCTGACATACTTTATGTTTTCCTTATTTATCTAATCATCCGCCTCTGCCCTCTAGAAGGTAAGCTCTCTTAGAGCAGGGAGTTTTTGACTGTTTTTACTCCCTGATATATTTCCAGCACTTGGAATAATACCTGGCCTATATTAGATGCTTCACAGTATTTGCTGAAATAGTATTGATCCATTTAAGTCTTTACTTTTCACGTATTCACAGGCACCTTATAGGAGCAATTTTGTTGTTACACTACAGATACGTATCATTAGATTCAACTATGGAAAAAAGGCAATGACCAAAATTCTTTTCTTTTTGACTTATCAGTTCATACAACAAAATTATTTGAAAACCAAGAGTAAATATGACATAATGGATGTTATAGCACTTTAAAGCTGCAAAGCACTACCTTATTATTAAAAATAAGACTTATGTATAACCCCAGGCTAATTTTCCGAGTCTGGGGTAACTTAATTCTGAGAAAGTCACTTCAAAGTATCTGAACCTCAGTTTACCCACCTGTAAAATAAGGAGTTTAAACTCAACAATATCTAATATCTTTAGGGAATTTAGTGTAGTGCTAAAGAATATAGATTATTATTAGGCAAACCTGGGTTCCACAGTTTCCACATCTACAAAATGGGGGCAAAAAATTGTCCCTGCTTATGTGGAATGCTTTAAGAACAAAGTGAGAAAACACCTGAAAACGGTCAAGCATATGGTAAGTACGCAAAAAGTGTTATGTATTCTATCACTGTATTTTTCCCTTATTGAGTTTTTGCTGCATCTTTAACTTAACATCAGTTTAATATGATATTCCACTCCCTTCTACCTTCTAAGGTGGGGGGGGATTTGATTTTAGTTTTGATTCTAACCTTTAAAAATCTTGAAAGTGAATGAGTTAAAGCTGCTAGCCAGTAAAACTTAATTCAGTATAAGTGCTACCAGGTAGAAAGTTTCCAAAATACATTGAGTTCCACCCACCCATCTGGGCCTGGAGAGTCAGAAAGTTTAACCACATTACACACTGCTCTATTTTAAATGCCACAATGAACAGCACAGGCTTAACTGCAATTAAGTAGTCCCTGCTGACCACCGAATATACAGCACATCATGTCAGGAGAGGCAAAACTGTCAGATTAGTGGAAATTCATTTTGGGATTGCTGGGTAATTTCAAGAGCTGACAGCCAAAGAAAAATCCGTGATCCCTTGTGTGTGCCAGCATATATCATTCTTTAACAGCAGTTGTTTGGAAACTCATAATGCAGCAGTATTCCAGATTCTAAAGTTCACTTCTAGACCAAAGCTGGAAAATAAGATATGCAAAGAGGTCCCTCTTGTACCAATCTTAACTAAACAAGTAGGAAGTGGGCTCATGAAGTTGGAATAGGCTCTTGTAGCCAGTCACTTCCGAGCTAAGGACTGGGGGCTATTTACCTAGATAACACTTGGATGTTAGTTCAGAACTCTGGAGGGGATGTTGATTTGGAGTCCCTTGCCTGGATGGACATTTTAAAAACAGTTTTCTGGAAGTTGCCTGGCTTTAGATGAGACTCTGCAAACTCTTCAACTACCAGCCAAGCTGAAGCTTTCTATGTGAGAATCTTTTGATGGACAAAAAAAATTTCACTTAGTAGATAAGTAGTAACTAACATATATTAACTGCTCACTGTGTCCCAGGCACCTGTATTATCTTTCTTTTTTTTTTTTTTTTTTTTTTTTGCGTTACGTGGGCCTCTCACTGTTGTGGCCTCTCCCGTTGCGGAGCACAGGCTCCGGACGCGCAGGCTCAGCGGCCATGGCTCCTGGGCCCAGCCGCTCCGCGGCATGTGGGATCTTCCCGGACCGGGACACGAACCCGTGTCCCCTGCATCGGCAGGCGGACTCTCAACCACTGCGCCACCAGGGAAGCCCCTGTATTATCTCTTAATCCTTACTTGGACATTATGAGGTTGGCATTCTTATACCCATTAAACAGATGAGGAAGCCAAAGCTTGGAGGGGCACAGCAATACAACTGCGGTCCTACCACTGTTACAAGGAATGACTGGGCTTGAATTCTATGTTGTCTGCTCTAGAGCAGCAGTTCTCAACCAGCAATGATTTCACCCTCCAGAGGATATTGGGTCATGTCTGGAGACATTTTGGTTGTCACAACTGCTACTGGCATGTAGTGAGCAGAAGCCAGAGATGCTGCTAAACATCCTATAGTGCAATGGAGAATTATGAGCCCCAAATATCAACAGTTCTGAGGTTGAGAAATGCCATTCTAGGACAGTGACTGTGAAATGTGGCCCCTGGACCAGCATCAGCACCAGCATTACCTGGGATCTTGTTAGAAATGCAAAATACAGGGCTCCACCTCAGCTCCACTGAGAGGATGGGGCCAACAACCTGTGTTTTCACAAGTGCTCCACATGATTCTGATGCAGGCCAAAGTTTGCAAACCACTCTTCTAGGGCCATCTGAACGTGTGGGCGGAGCTCCACTGCTCACCCTACATACTCACAAGTCCTCAAAGTCCAAGTCAAAATGAGCATCAAAGTTTTTGGCTTGTGGAATTCTACCCGTCAGAA
The DNA here is from genome assembly GCF_003676395.1 of Aethalodelphis obliquidens. Classification (NCBI taxonomy): domain Eukaryota; kingdom Metazoa; phylum Chordata; class Mammalia; order Artiodactyla; family Delphinidae; genus Aethalodelphis; species Aethalodelphis obliquidens. Next base: position 9,169,048 of record NW_020838001.1, read on the forward strand.
TTCTAGATCAGCTAGACACCCTTCCTTGTTTCCGAAGCAACAAGAAGATGCCACTAGCCCTTCCAGGACCTTCCTGTAATGTGCAGGAACCAGATAGTATAATGATGAATTCTTTAGGAAGACCTAGGGTTCCCCCCATCAGTGCTTCTCTGGACTCAAAGGTACTCTTATTAGCAACATATAAGTGAATGTATATTGGCCCCCCACTTAAGTCAGATTCTCGGAGAGATGCTTATATATACATCATCTCAATTATTATCGTTAATAAGGAGAGTGACGATTACTGTTTCTGGAGGACATTTACCTGCATGATCTCATTCTGCAATACTGCCTTGGGAATTAAGTTTTGTAATCATGCCCATTTTAGAGATGAAGAAACTGAGACTTGTGACTGTATGTTGGGGACAGTGCATCTGATGCAGACATACTGTACATGGGTTGCCAAACATTAACCAGCATTAACTCTCATGGGAGTGAAAAGAGCACTGGGCTGGGGTTAACGGAACTTTTGCCTCTAATGACAATTTCTTCATTTTTGTAAAATTCAAGGTTTTAACTAAAGCCACTCTAATTTCCTTCCACATGTAATCAGTTATGATTATGGTGGGTTATAATTGTTCTATTTTCTTAGGATCAGCACAATAAACACTATAACTATTTACACTGATATTTACATTGATTTCATTACTTTGACATCAGTTTACATGATATAGCATTTAAAAGTTGTCCACGTGCTTTCCCATCCACAATCTCATTTCAATTCACTGCCGTTCTGTGAGGTACAGAAGGAAGACATGTTGATTTCATTGGACATTCGAACACTAGGATGGTACATTGGTTGCAAACATTTATTGGATCCTTGCTACATGCCAGGCAAGTGCTGAGTGTTTTAGAATCCTTGTCTTTTTTATCCTCACGGTGAGCGGATAAGACAAGCATGACTGTTCCCACTTTTTTTTTTTTTTGCGGTACGCGGGCCTCTCACTGTTGCGGCCTCTCCCGCTGCGGAGCACAGGCTCCGGATGCACAGGCTCAGCGGCCATGGCTCACGGGCCCAGCCGCTCTGCGGCATGTGGGATCTTCCCGGACTGGGGCACGAACCCGTGTCCCCTGCATCGGCAGGCGGACTCTCAAACCACCGCGCCACCAGGGAAGCCCTGTTCCCACTTTTTAGATGAGAAAACTGAGGCTCTGAGAGAAGTCAGGACCCAAGGAGCCACACCGTTAAGCACTGAACCTGCATTTGAACCAATGCCTGACCAACCCCCAAGCCCAAGACATGGTCTAGCCCCATGAGGCATGGTCTTCCAGGAAACTGAGGCACAGAGAGAGCCAGGACTTCCCTAAAGGCACTTTTCGAGCTGGAGCCTAGAATAAAATCCAAGCCGCTGCTCCCTGCCTGTGGTCCTGCTACCAGAACACAATTAGACCTGACTTATCCATTTCTGGGGTGGGGATGGGCATGGAATCATGGCCTGGTTCATGCTTGCCATGACTGCAAAGATGCTCACCTTCACCCTGCTCTCTGCATGGGGGTGAGGCGGGGGCGGACCTGCATAGCGCTTGCTCCCTTTAAACGGATGCACTAGCCCCTTGGGAGATGAAGCTCGTTGGTTCTGTCACTTGTGAGTAATGCACCGCAGCTCCCTGGTGGGGAAAATGCCAGATTATACAATAGCGTGCATTGGTGTGCAACTGTCTTTAGAATAACAAATCTCCTCTACTGCTTGTGAGCATTACACTTTAATAAAACCAAACTAGGGGTCACAAATCCCAGCTCTAGCTAAAGGGCGAGCCTTAGAAATTCATGCTGGTTACACCCCTTACCATACCACCCCCCCCCCAAAAAAAACACACACCTTTCATAATTCACGGGGAATGAATGGCCCAGACTGGGGCTTTATTTACCTTTGTTTTTTGGTGCGGGTGTAACAAGGAGTAGAATTTCTCAGCCTCAGCAATGTTGGCTGTTGACATTTGGGGCCGGATAACTCTTTGTCCAGGGGTTTGGGGGGCCGCCCTGTGCATTGTGGGCTGTTTAGTGGCACCCGTGGCCCACACACACTACAAAACAGAATCACCCCCAGTCCAGTTGCGACAACCAAAAATATCTCTAGACATTGCCAGATGTCCCCTGGGGGGACAAAATCGCCCCCAGTTGATAACCACTATGTTAACGAGAAAACAAAGAGCCCACGGTATCGTGGGTGGGTGTTAGCAGAAATAATGCCTTACAGTTGAAGCTTTTCTTTCCTAAAGAAAAAGCAAATATACTCCTCTATGGAAAGCATTCAGTGCCAACAGTGTGCAACAGGAAATACATTTCCCAGCAGCAGTGGTCTTGGTTCCGGGAAGCCCCTTCCTCCCCTTGGCCTTAGGGAGAGGTGCTGGGTCTTGCGAATATTCGAATATTCGTGATGCTGGGTCTGGCGGAGTGAAAGCCCTGGGGGCAGAGGCCCGGACCAAGCCGCTGCCCACCCATCTCAGCTGCTCTCACACCACCTTCACGCGTCCCAAACTTAGAGGTGAAAGCTCGTAGGTGAGACACAGAGGAACCGAGCAGAGCGACAGGCTGGAAATCGCACGCTCTGGGGATGCAGAGAGGACGGGGTTCCTTCCTGCCTGCCTGCCTGCCTTCACAGCGGGGGGGAATATGGTAGAAATAAATTTAGGCATTTTCTTCGTAAATGGATACTAAATCGCTGCTCACCTCCACGATATGTTCCCCAACAGGTATTATGTGTCTCGCAGAGGTTTTAACATTTGGAAATCATTGCCAACATTTAAAAATGGGATATTGCTCATAAACATGCAGGTGTCAAGCTTCTCAAGAAGAATTGGCTGTTGTGGCTGCATTAAGCCAGAAAGCCTGACTGACGACCTTAAGCTCGGGCTGGGTGGTGGCGCCCCCTGTCGGCTGGGAAAGTATTTTGCTGTTCGCTGTGCACCCTCCCAGGTCACGCAGGGTTTTTACACTGCCTGCCGGGATTCCGCAGGTAATTGAATTAAGTGCCCCCATCCTGTGTTTTTTAAAATGTCTTGCATTAGGCAGTATTTGATATATTAAAAATACATTTAACCCATATATAATTTAGGAAGCATAACAAAGCATCCGTGAATATGCCACCTAACTTTAAAGCTAGAACATGACCTTGAATATACTCATATTTTCTCTTTCTCTCTCCCTCTCAGGCATACATTATTTAGCTTTTTGTGTTTATCATTCTTCTGTCTTTTTTGTTTTTAGTTTTATCACATATGTATGCATCTCTAAAAGACATGTTACTTAGCTTGTGTTTGAGTTTTATAAAGATGATACCCTAGTATATGTAGTCTCAGGTGATCTGTTTTTATCACTCAGCTATATGCTTCTAAGATTTATCCACGTTGTTGCAGGTAGCTGTGGCTCTGTTATTTTTCACTGCTGTATAATACTCCAACGGTGTGGTTTGTTTATTCCTCATTTCGTGTTGTTCCCTCCTCTGCATTTTACCTGGCTCACTCCTTCTGAGGGATCAGCTTTACAATGACACCTTCTCAGAGAGCCTTGGCTGCCATTTGTGAAAAGGGTACACTTTCCATTATTTTCTGTACAAGCATTCAGATTTTTTCTTTCAAAACACTTGCCACAATTTGCAATCTTTTTTTAAATTTGCTCATTGCTGTTTATCAATAGACTGTAAGCTCCATGAGGGGAGGATCTTGCCTAGAGGTCTGTTGCTGTCACTTCAGCACTCAGCATACTTCTTCACACATAACAATGAACACGTTTTTTTTCTTAAAATGTGATAAATATTTTTTTGGCAAGGAATTGAGAACATAGCCCCTGAAAAATGCTAGCTGGCCTCCTACACTAGAGGTAGAAATTCAATATGGCTTACTCATGGTGCCTGGGTCCAAGGTGCTTGGTAAATGTTTGTTAAGGGCTGTGAGTAGAAGTGATGCGTGAAAATTCTACTTCATGACCTTCTGAAAGGAATGGCTTTGCTCACTGCTCTCCATTTACTTCTCCCCCCTGACACAAATGTGGACACGGTGGTGAACCATTTTGGGCCAGACAGACAAGGAAGCAGCCCTAGCAATGCAGGAAGAACAAGGAAGAAGATGTCTGGGAGACAGACACTGTGGGATTGCCACACCAGCCTCAGGCTGAGAGGAAAATGAACTGCTCTCTTGTTTAAGCCAAAGTTACACTGGGTCCCTGCAAAAGCAGGCAGACCTCCAGGCTAATGGATGTACTCCACTGGTCGGACACTGCTGGGAGGGAATTCCTGTCCCCCAAGGAGATGAACCCAACCACCAAGCAACTCTCTGACTCTACCCTTTTATCTGTTGTCCCCCTGAAAGTAATGAGTGGACCCCCAGAATCCAGGGTCCCTCCCCCAAGCACTACCTCCTTCCCTTTCTCCAAGTTTCCTCACTCTCTGATACTTTCCTTCTTGATAGCATTTTAAGATTCTCTCACCACTTGGTTCCGTTACAACCCTGGTGATCGGACTTCATTCTTGGAGTATTAGAGGAGCTGAGAGGAAGACAGGAACAAAGAGAAGCTAGAACAATCCAGTTCTAAAGCCGAATTCTAAGATTTTACCCAGAAATTTCTTATGAATCTGCCCCAAGACACAGAATAGACAGTCAAGACCCAAGAGAATCTAGCATTTCCCAAATCTTTATGGTCTAAAAATGTTTAAAGCAGATGTAACCAGGCACCCTCCTTGACCAAAATGAAATCTTAATAAACCACCTGTAGCTATGATAATGAAACTTCCCAGAGGACCCGCCAAAACAAACCATTTGTGAAATGTACACCAAAGAAAGTAAAGGAAGTGACTTCTTGTATGGGATCATTATTTATATACCAGGAAAACGTTGAGGAACGTGTGCCAAAAATAACAGTTTTAGAAGAGCTGGCTGCTGCTGATCCATCTGACAGTAATTAGCTATCGGGAGCTGTTGTCTATTCAGGCCGCTCCAGTCGATGTGACGAAGCCAGGCCATGTTAGGAATAAGAGAAGTCTTATTTTTCAGTTCCCTATTATGCCAGGGTTTGCCTACAGCTCATCTAATAATGGTATCAGCTCATGGAGAAATAAAATATAATCATAACAACAAATGGCAACCATGTTTTGAGTGATTCCTACATGCCGGATAATAAGCCAGTGTTCTACACGTATTACCTCATTACAATTTCATAATAAAACTATGATGTACTCCCCCATTTCTATTTGGGGAGAACCAAGCCTTGGAAAACAGAAACAACTTGCTGAAGGCCACATTACTAGCAAAGCATAAGTTCAGGATTCAAAACCAGTTCCATCTTCTTAACAGTTCTCAAACTCCATCCATTTGTGTACCTCATACACAATTTCTGCCGTATCTGTGTAACAACTGTTATAAAGATATGAAACACTTTTCCTCCAATCAACTTTCCTTTTATTTTTACCTAGCTAAATTTATTTAACTGAAAATGATTTATGAAAACCATAAATGTAAAGCGGCAAGTATCACTTGCTTTAACTAGATAAGCACCTTGCTTTAGACAGATAACAGATATTCACAATATAAGCATAAAAATGCTGTTCATTTTTTTTTTTTTTTTTTTTTCCCCCAGTTCGCGGGCTTCTCACTGTTGTGGCCTCTCCCATTGCAGAGCACAGGCTCTGGACGCGCAGGCTCAGCGGCCATGGCTCACGGGCCCAGCCGCTCCGCAGCATGTGGGATCCTTCCAGACCGGGGCACGAACCCGCGTCCCCTGCATCGGCAGGCGGACTCTCAACCACTGCGCCACCAGGGAAGCCCCTAAAAAATGCTGTTAATTTTTATATAGACTTAGCTACTGAAGAGTCTAAGCCTGAACTGTGCTCTTGTTTTGTTTAAAAAAGGAGAATAACAAGTGATAAAGTGATGTTAAATACTATACTACACTAGAACCAAGTGAGACTTTCTCCCCAGCGCAAGCAGAAGAACCTAAAGGGAATTCAAGGGGCAAATCATTCCCACTAGCATTGTCAGTGTTATATAATGATGGGCGAATGTATCCCCAAACTATACTGAGTATCATTTTTTTCTTTTTTAAGAAACACCATATTATTATTTACTCTCATTCAAGAGGTATATGCTGGGTGCACAGACTTCTCTCCTGGACATTTCAAGAGTCTACATCAGTTACCTAGAAACCATCTTAAGTCCATTGCTAGTTCCTGCTCATGGACTAAAACTCTGAGAAAAGCAATGAAAGTCAAAATTAGCGTACTCTTTTTCACGATGGAGTTATCCATTATTAATTCATTCATTCAGTGAGTGCTCACTGAGAGCCCTACATGCTGAGAATAAAGTGGCGAGCAATACAGACATTGTCCTGCCCTCACATAACCTACGAAACAAGATAATGGTGTGATAGCAAACTGGAGACCAACGTTTACCTAACAGCAATGGAACAATCGCATATAAAGCCCGCCTGCTCCTTAGATGGAACATGAAACTGTGATATTAGACAGGCAGACAGATGTGAAGAAGGAAGGATCATTACCTGGCCCCTTTCAGGGAGTTATCTGGGAGGGACAACAGGCAGGGTAACTGCCATTGGTTTACTGGTTAGAGAAGAGCCAGCCTCCTGAATGTCTGACCAAGATCTGAGTTTCACCACTCATTTTATTTCCTATGTTTCTTCCTCAAGTAGAAGAGTCAGAGAACCCTCTCTCATTGCCAGAGAAGTAGTAGTGATCAACCAATGAATGTCGGGAATCAAAAAGAGCTAGCCTCAGTTCTTGGCTTTATCACCTGCTAGCTATATGACCTTGACATGTGCCTTTCCTCTCTAAGCTTCTTCATCTATAAAATAAGAGCATAATGATAGCCATCTATGGAGTTATTATAAAGACTGAATGAGACAATGCACTGAGCCATGACCACCTGATAGCCAGAGACAAGTGTCCTTCAAGATTTTATTGCAGCCTGAAACACCACTCAGGCAGAAATAAGCCCCTGAGCTCCTAATGGGCATAAAATGCAAAAGAAAACAAACCCACTGAGATCCTCACTTGGGGGACTCCACACTGCCTTGCTCCTGGAGAATACTCACAGTCACCGTGAATCACGCTCCAGGGAGTCTTGGCGTGTAAGAATATGCCACTTGTCATTTGCTACACCGGTGGTTCTCAAATAGGAACGAGCTTGGCCTCAGGGGACATCTGACAATGTCTGGAAACACCTTGGGGAGTGCTCACGTTCTTGAATAAGGTGAACTGCACCAAACCAGTGCCTGGTGGTGAAGTAAATCCCTTGCATTTGTAAGTCAGGGAACCTGTGCCCTAATGGAACCAGCTGATGCAGATGGGGATAACAAGGACATTTCAAAGGGAAAGAAGAATCAGACATAGAAAAGTTTGGGGAGAGGGAAGAGATGGGGCTTTGGAGAAAGATGTCTGCTAACTTGAGCGTCTACTCCACGAATCTAAGGAGCAGTAGATTGTTTGGCAATGAGTCGCTCCTTTCAGTGGAGTCCTAAACAGGGACCTAATAAACCAGAGAGGATCACATATAGTCAGAGATGTTAGTGAGTAACCCTGAAGTATGATTCAGTAAAAATTTCACACCTTTTAAGGACCTTGGACGGGAGGTAGTCTATGGCTCATCCAACTGCATGACCTTTGAGTACAAATAATTACAACACCATGAGGTAAGTACAAAAGCAGAAGTGGGTGCCAAGGAGGAGAGGCAGCTCAGACCCCGACTTGATGACCTCCACTCAGATGGGGAGGGAGGACTTAGAAGGCAGCAGGCACAGTGACAAGAACCTGGTCTTCAAAGGAAGTACTGCCTTCACCACTCAGCTGGAGAAGTTCCTTGTTCTCGGTAGGTTTCAATGTCAGCATCTGTAAAAAGAGAGGCTGAGAGCATCCTCTCCTCATGGCGCTGATAGGAGGATGGGGTGAGATAAGACATGCAAAGTACACAGTGAGGATGCCACCACCGGTGGCCATGATAATGGCTTGATATACAAAGTCCCAGCTTGGTTTTAAAACAGGCACTGAGCCCAGCAATGAAACCAGGGCAGAATAAAGGCTGTCACCTTACAGCGTTACTACTGGTCTGACAGGTAAGTGGGCTTCTCATGGGGCCTTATGCTCCATATTTGAGCTTTCTAATTGGGGGAATGAGGTCCAAGCCAGGATAAATCACAGATAAGCAAAATTTCTGTTTTCTGTATAATTCACAAGCCAGAATTTCCAGTGAAACTTTTGGAGCTTATCCTGCTTTTCCTTAGGATAAAAATATTCTCGAAACAGAAGAAATTGTAGACAGCTCTCAATGTCTTCTGGGTAATCATGTCTTTAAGGAAAACTCCTGAGGCTTACTATGAATCAAACTGCATCTTAGCCATGTCCTTGGAGAGAAGTTTTAGATGGATGGGTGTTGGAGTGAAAGCTTCCAAAAGCCGATCTCGTTTCAAAGGAAAAGAATATGCTTTCAATTTTTCATGGTGTACAGTGGATTATTTTTATACTCATTCCTGAGTTTTTCATTGGAACACATAATGGCTATCTACTGTCGCAACAGGGAAGGAATTTTCCACTCTAATAACTGTGATCTTGTCTCATCTTTACGATGTGCAGAGGGAACAAGCGTTTGCCTGGAGTTAGCAACTTTTGACCCATCTTCTCCTGGGAGCTCAAGACTCAACAATAGCATTTAGCCAACATTTACTGAACCCCTTCTATGCGTGTGATGCACTGTGCCAGAATCCAGGGTTGCAGCGGTGTGGAAGACATGGTTACAACTAGGGTGACCTCTGGGGAAAGTGGCAGGAACCAGGATTGGAGGTGATAGTCTAGCCAGGGTCTCAACAGGAAAGAGATGAGCATTTCAAATGTGCAATTTAAGGAGCATTCAATAAAGGGATTGCTTACATAGACTGAGGCAGTGTTTAAGGGAAGCAACAAAGTACAGAACTGTACGTATGTAATAGTGACAGGGGAACTATTAATAACCCTAGGCCTGAAGGCACGAGAATGAAAAGCACCATCAGAAGCCAGAGAGGTGACTACATAAAGAGGGACACTGAAAGAACCTGTAGCCTTTGTCAGAGTGACAACCATCCCATGGACATAGGGCAGGGGGGAGGTAGAGGAATGGTACCCCATGCTCCCACCCTCTGATCTTACTTGGTGCCCTTAATGGCCGAGCTCAACAGGCAACTGGAAGGCGAAGAACTCAACGATGCAGACCCCATGGTCAGCCTCCCAGAGCACTGAGCAGGGCGGCTGGTATATGGATCTAGAGAAACAAATGAAAGACATCTGGCATGTGGTCCAAAAGGACTACATTCTTTACCTGTGATAATTTGATGTTGTACAAAGAGAATGCACTCAAGTGAAGAAGGAGAGGGAGAAAGAGATGAGGGAGAAAGAGGAAAAGAAAGAAGAAAGAAAAGCAACAATAGGTCAAGAAAGACAAACAGGCGATTACATTCACAGGAAGTGTGTCCTTGCAGAAGGCTATGGCAACGCCAAGAGGAGCCTGACCTCAGGCGTGGGGAATCAGGTAAGGCCTCCTGAAGGAGAGGTATCTGAATTGAAACCTGAAAAGCTGGTAGGAATCAACCAGGTAAGAGGGTGGAGAAGGGCATTTACAAAAGCCTCAAAGTGAACCGAGGTTCTTAGAGACCAAAAGTAAGCTTGGGGAGAAGACAGAAGTAAGATGGGTGAGGTAAAGAGAAAGACGACCAGAGAGAAACTGTGTGTGACAACAAAGAGCTCAGACTTGACCCTCAAGAAAATGGGGAGACACAGAGGAGAGTGACAGGAGTAAACTGGCATTTTCACATTTTCCTCCAATTTCACTCCCAGGAAGTACATGTGATGCTGCCAACCTTCCAGCAAACACACACCTGTTTGTCCCTGTCTTGACAAAAAGAAAGTGTACGTGGGAGATTGGTTTGTCTTTTTAATCCCTGGCAAAGATCCAAAGGGCCAAAAAAACAGAGGTGGCTCTTTTGGTGAGGCGAATGTTTCCATGAGAAAGGAAATTGCTGATGTACCTCTCCACGAACCACTGCATGCCTGAATAGGGATACCAACGTTTCGAAAGGGAATCTGACACACCTTTGGCATTTAAGAAATAGAAGTCTTAAGCCTCAGCGTCATGAACCAAGCCCAGATTAATGACCTTTCAGACGACAGGCTCAAGGAATTAGAAATAGGTCAGCCTTGCAGAGAATATTAAGAAATCACTGAACCACAGCAAACCAGACTTCTCATTCGTGCCACCCTCTTTTAACAAAGTGACCCTCCCCATCTCCTTGGAGTCTCTGTTTCATCTGATCTCTCCATCTGGGGGGCTGGGAGAACAAATATAGACTTCCTGCAAAGACACTACCTTTGATGCAAGACACAGGACATACATAAATAGAAGTATGTTAATTCTTCATTGAGTTCATCATTTGCAGGCCACCAGTTCATGGAGGAGGGCTGATTTTCATTACTCAAGTGAGTGTCCTTTGCATATTTGCTTTTTTCATTTGATGTGTTTATGCAATAAATGGATCATGCAATATAGTGATCTGACTGATAAAATTCCCAGGTCATCGCTTCTTTTTATTGTTATCTTGGTAAAATTTATCCTTAAACTGCAAGTTTGGAAATAGGAACTGTCTTATCACACCCTGGCACTGATAAACACTGGCAGGATGGCCCAAATCCTAAAACAGACATGAACATGATCCAGTGGATGAGTCCATGTATCTTTCAAAGGACAGGCGGGCTCTGCTGACTTTACCTTTCTTTTTCTGGATCCCCTAATTTTGCTAAGATATAAACATTAGCACTTACCTGATGCCATTTCTAATAAACAACAATAATAAACAAGATTATTCTCAAGCTGTGTCTCACCCCCTTGCCTTCATTATGCTGAGTGTTTGCCAACATTCAGGTTCCCATTTCTGCAAAGGACTATTCTGGGGGGACCACGGCTTTGCCACGTTCAGGTTTCTACCCAGAACAGCTATTCGTTTTGGGGGCAAATGATTCTTCCCCCACTCTCCTGTCTTGGCCCAGTGATGGGTGTTGGTCACAGCATTCCCTTCCTCTTCCTGACCACTGAGTGGATACAGTCTGGGCAGATAATCCCATCATACTCCCTGGCCACAGAAGGTGGTCCAGGGATGGCCCTGGGTCTAGAGCTAAGGCCAGTCAGAGAAGCAGGAATAAGACTCTAACAGCGAAAGAGCAGACTCAGTCACAGCCCTGAATTTACCTATTCCTGGAACCAGTCTGCTCCATCTTTCCCATGGTTTGGTTAAACAAAGCAATAAATGCCCCTCTTTGGCTTAAGGTAGTTTGATTTTCTATAGCCTGTGCTGAAGGAGCCCTGATGAGTATATCATACACTTCATGCTCTTTAAGAAATAAAATTCTCCACTTTCTCTAGATATCAAATTTCTTTACCCATAGAATGCCCGCAGAATATCACAGCCCCTCGTACAGCTATGGAGGGTGAACGGTTCCTCATCCCCCAAACCCTCTTCAACTGATCACCACAGATAAGCACGAGGGCTCCGGTTTTGCCACAGGAAGGAGAGAAAGAAGGAAATGGTATGGCATCAGTGCCTCTCAACCCTATGAGCTAGATTTGATCATCTCTGACTAGAGGGATAAAGACCAGGAACTGCAGGACCTATTCCCATGAGGAAATGTGGGAGAACACAGGTTCCTGGCCCTTGCCTTCATGCCCAAGGGGCATAACATGGGAGAGATTTGGAGAGGCTGTGATATTTCCCTTCTTTACCTAGAACCCAGGGTCAACCCCATGGGCATGCAACCTATGCAGTCACATGGGGTCCCCCTGCTTGATAATGTTCTGCTGTTGCAGTCTTAAAATTTTAATTATGTTTGAAGAAGAAGCCCCACGTTTTCATTTTGCACTGGAATCCACATATTATGTAGCCAGTCCTGAGAGAAGCCAGCACTTGTTGGCATTCCAAAGGTACTGAGGAGGTGGCTTATACACAAAGGGCACCATCAGTTGAGGGGTGTAATGAGTAGGAGGAAGAGAAAAGAGCATGTAGGATGGCTGCTGACAGAATGCAGTACGACCCCAAGAAAGGCATTATTTGGGAGGTCTGTAGAAAGCACTGGAAACACTTGCCTTGGTTTGAAAAGAGAGAGTGGACTCGGATCCTACAGTCAAGCTGGTGGGAGTTTTTAAATGAAGGGATAATATAAAGGCAACTCATTAGGGGCAGAATCCCGGGAATCGGACTGCCTGGGTCTCATTTCTGCTACTTCATAGTTGTGTGACCATGTTCAAATTACCTAACCTCTCTGTACCTTATTTTCCTCATCTATAAAATAAAACTAGCAGTTGTACCTATCTCACTTCAGTTTGTTAAAAATCATATTAGATAATGCATGCAAATAGCACAGTGTCTGGCACACAATAAATCTTCAGTGAAAGGTTATTACTGTTGTCGTTATTGTTGTTAAGCATAATTTGGGAATTAGCAATTGTACCTCTTACTTTGTGCTAAGCAATGTTCTAAACCAGTGATTCCCAAAGTCTCAGGAAGGCTTTACACTCATAAAAATTACTGAACTCCCCAGAGAGTTTTTATTTATATGGCTTAAAATGATCAATATTTATAATAGAAATTAAAACCAGGACAGTTTTAAATGTGTATTTATTAATTCATGTTATAATAATAAGTTAATAACAATAATAATAGTAAACCATTACATGTTAACATAAACACCATATGCTTATAAAAATATAACAATTGTTTCCAAGCAAAAATCATATAATGAGATGCATACTTTTGATGTCTGGTTGTAGAAGCCAGCTACCTTCTCACATCTTCTCCTGCATTCAGACCATCGTGATAATGTTTTTCTGCTTGAAATAAGTATACAAGGAAAATCCAGTCATATATATATATATATATATATATATATATATATATATATAGTGAGACAAGAGAAGGGTATTTTAAGAAGATTTTCAGATAAGTATGGATGTTCTCCTCTGATATCACACCAAAACTCAACAAGTAATGGTTTCTTAAAGGTTCATTGCAGTGTGGAATCTGAAACCATATCAATAAGCTTTTTATACTCTGCTACATTAATATCCATTTGGTCTATCTTGCAATTTGAATGGACCTTTTACCCACACATGACTTCAGAATATGATACGTCAGTCATCTGGAAAATATCAACTTACCAAATTGCAAAGATATTCCAGATGTTCATGCATTTCATATCACCATCATTATCATCAGACAGAAAAGTATTTAAATATGGGAAAGCTGTTAAGCTCAGAGTGGTGGATTCGAGTTTTCCGACATTCTAATTTTTGCTTGAAAATAAGAATTTTATCTGTGGCAACAAATACCATTAGTTATTTTCCTTGAAGTGATAGCTAATTTTGTTCATTTTCAAAAAACACTGCCAGATCCTGAGGTCTAAATAACCATCATTTGTCAGTCATTCTTCCTAAAAATGGTGTTTCATGAAAACAATGGCTACTTCAGTTCCATCTCAATCACAGAAGTGTTTTTCCTTAGAGACAACCATCATCATTCCTCATACAGCAGAAGTGCTTTATATATGCTTCCCATCTCACCACACATAATATTAAAACTGTCAAGATTTAATAAAAATTAAGACATGTTATACTTCATCAAGGACACTCTTAAGTGCAACTGGTGTTTTGTTTATTTTCTTGCCTGCAAGTGTGCTGTGGTGAAGAAGACCATGACTGCTGGGACAATGAGTGCCACCGCCTTAACTCAGGCTAAGGTTCCAGCAGGTCTGCCCACCATCGTTCCTGTACCATCGGTGCAAATGTCAGCTCAGGAGAGAAGGCAGAGAAACTCTTAGTACTACTATGCAAATACTTTTGACTCTGTGGACCCTACGTCTCTGGGACCCTCAGGAGTTCTCAGACCACTGCTATTTTAAACTGCCCCCACACACTCAATCACCGCAGGATCTCTATGACATGAGTGTTATTATTATCCCTGTTTTACAAATAAGAAGACAGGCAAGGTGAGCTTGCTTAGGACCATACAGCCACGAAGAGGAAGGAGTGGGATTCGGCCAGAGTGTGGGCTCCTAACCACTATGATGAAAGAAAGGATGTGGTTTTAGCTGCATATTATTCCCAGCTTTTTGAGACACATGCTATAGTTATGAGGGGAAAAGAGGGGGGGCGAAGGACATAAAGTGAGACAGACTGACGAATAAAGAGAAAGATCAAAAAGAGGAAATTATCTCTGATGAAAGATGACCATTTATCCGTGAGATGAAGTTACCTTCCTAGAAACAGCCAGAACACAGCTCATTTAAAATTGCACTGATGTAAAATATAATTTCGATTTTTTTAAAAAAAAAAACAGGTAATATGATAATAAGTTTGAACTAAAAGCCTGGGATGATAAACTTGGGTCAGCATCAGAGTTCAAGGAGAAGGTGCTTAGGGCTGAGCCAGGTTCTCAGCGAGCAGTACATTCCTTTTTCTTTAAAGGCAATTTATCAGGACTTATCCAAGCCTGTAAGAGCAATCCCTTCAGACCATCCAATTTCCTTTATTTCTAATTCCATACTTAGCAGGGCAACCTTCTGATAATTAATTTGGTTTCTCAGGTAAGTCAATACCGGGAAAGACTGGTTGAGTCATTGTGCCGGCTATGTTGCCCGCTGTAAATGAACAAATTGGTTTGTGGATTTGTCAGCCCACCTCCCAAGAGTTCAGTTTGCAAACACCACTTTTCCTAGGGTGCGCTGACATTTGACTTGTAGACCTGCAGTGCTATGTGACCAAAGTGATCAGGGCTGTCTTAAGACTGTAACTCTGGGCACACTTATTTTAGGGGTCACCATCCTAAGTTCCCTCAAGTATATTAGAATACAGTCACTCTCAGGGCTGCTGTATTGCACAATCCCACGTCTGAATGGAGATCCCTGGAACTGCGCAGTGAGTGGCCCTACTTCGATTCCATTTTAAATATAATTTATTGTGTTAAAAATAAAGGGAAAGAATTTTGATAAAGATCCGTATTTAGCTCTAAGTCACTTATTTGATTTGCTTTGGGCCATAAGTTCCCAGCAATCATTACATATGGCAGAGAATGCTAATTGCCCCCAGGATCCATTCTCCAATTTTTCATTTTCATAATAGAATCCCACACCCCATCCCCTAAGTTTTAGAAGACACAGAGTCACCGTACTGGAGGTTTTTCTGTACTTCTAACTATGGCCATATTTTTAAGTCTGGTCAACTGCGTATGAGCAGGCATGACATGTGTGAACTTCCACATCCCGCTCCTTAGGCAGACGTGACTTGATTTATTTTATCCTCATTCCTTCTTGCTATGAGCTGGAACTGGTTAATCAAGGTCAATGATACAGACAAGGACAAGGCTTCAGCGGCTGGCAGACCAATGAGATGGAAGGAACCTGGGCCCTGAACCACCCACATACTCCCACACTGTTGCACGTGAGAGAAGTAAACTACTCTTTTGTTAGAGTTTATTTTGAGGTCTCTGTTACATAGGCTTGTTCTACACCCTAACTGATAGCAGGGATTATAGAGAAGTGAGAGAATCAAGTTATACGTGTTTTAAAAACTAGTGAAGATTTCATGACTGCTAAATTAAACAAAGTCAGTACCCTTTCAGCTGCCTCCCAGCCTGACACTGTCTAGCCCCGTGCTCCTCTCTGACCTTATTTCCTGTTGCTCTCCCTATCACACGCTCTCAGCTACCCTGGGCTCCTTGTTCTTCTCCACATGAGGCATCCTCCCACCTTAGGATCTTTGCATTTGCCTTTTCTTCCCTGTAAATACCCTTCCCTCATGAAACCATGGCAAATCCCTCCACCTCCTTCAGGCCTTTGCTCAAATGTCACCTTCTGTCTGAAGCCTTCCCTGACCACTCCATTTAAAATTACAGTTACCGGTCCCTCCCCTACCTGGGCCATCATGTGGGTCACCTGCTCCCCCACTTCCCGCCTCATTTTCTCTATGGGACTTATGAGCATAAGATTCTCTATATCTTATCTATTTTATTTACTGTCTTCCTACTTTCATCACAAAGACAGGTATTTTTGTATTTTGTTCACTGTAATAACCCCAGCGTCCAGAACACAATAGAACCTAGTACATGCTTAATAAATATTTGTTGAATTAATAAATTAATCAACTTTAATTTTTTCTTTACAGGTTAAATTGACTTTTAATTTCTTCTAGGTCTCAAGTATTTTAGAGGTCCTTAAAAGGTGTACAGGCCATAGGCACTGTGTATAGAGTGCCTAATGCACACAGCCTGATGCATGGATACATGAATGAGAGGGGCATCCTCCTCCCCGTTTCCCAGCCCGCAGACATTAAACTCTCCGTACTCCTAACCCAAGGGAGCAGACACTGTCTGTGCTCTTCTCACACCCCCTTGAATCCCTTTTACGTACAGTCTCTCTGTGCCCTGTGCACTGCTTTCACCTTGACTTTCTGTGAGCTTCGCCTGTAACGGTGAATTTTTTAGGGGGCTGCCACAGGCTATGGGGGCTGCTTTGCCACATGAAAGAGAACCAGAAGTTCCTGGGTGTTGATGTCTCTCCCAACTGGCTCTCAGCCAGTTGCCAACTGGAGGAGGAGTCTAAAAACCCAATTCTTTGCCACCAGTTGGGAGAAGATCTGAGGTGTAATTTATACCCCAGAGCTCCCCACAGGATGAGGCTGAGGCTGGGATTTGCCTGAGTTCACACCTTGCTTGCCTGCTTTCCCTTCCCTCCGCTGCTTCCCCCATCTCCTCACACAATCCTTCTGGGAGTACATGCTCAGTAAATCCCCTTGCGCGTGACTCTCATCTCAGGCTCTGCTTCTGGAGAATCTGACCTAAGGCACCCCAGCGGCCTCCCACACACACATCCACCTAAGTTCCCTGAGAGACGAGCACCACTGTGACCACTGCTGGTGGCAGATGCCTCCCTGCACAGTGGCTGAAGTGAGACTTCACAATGCTCTGCCCGATGCAAACGCCCTTCTGCGTGCACAGCCATCGCCAGGCAGAGGCCTGAGAGGACGAAGACATTACAGGATGAAGCAGGTACAGAAAATGACCACATGATACTCAGAAGCCCCAAGGTTGAAAGACAATGCCAGAACACTGAGAAATGGGTTCAAGCTCAACTCACCTACAGATTCGTTACGTGACTCTAGACGGAACTCCATTTGATAAATTCAAGCTATCTCGCCCTCCAAGATCAAGTTTGTATTGAGCTTTTGATTCTTCCAAAGAAAATGTACCACTGCATAGCTCTTGTTTCTAGCCTGCTTGTTTGACTTAAAGGCTTGCAGCATTTTAGTTTATGATATCTCTGGGGAGGAGTGAATATGTCAGTGTAATTAACTCATCTGATGAGAGAGGTCTTGTTTATTTCCCCTACAAAATAACAGGTGGTGGTGGAGCTCCGATACATTATGGTGATATGAAATGCATTTAGAACAAATCATACTAAATAAATAGGGAGACAAAAATGATTTCAAGGTACATTTTTTATTGTTTTAAATTAAGTTTTGAAAGTGAACAGCTGCATACCAAAAAGCAACAAAGCTGCTACCTACCCCCAATCTGCTCTTCTGAGAAAGGGTTAGTGGCATTCTCAAGTTCAACCCACTAGGACTAATAGAAACTTGAGTGTTGTTTTCAAATTATTATCCAAACAATCACTGGGTTTCTGAGAACCCTCTTTGGGCATGGGAAATGGCAGTCAAATCAGTTTGCGTAATCAGTTAAAACAACCATACACGATTCATTTTACCGAATCCACAATGACATTCATTTAATAAACAAGTAAGAGCATCACCATGTGCTGGGCATTAAGTAAATAAAAACAAATAAAGGGCTTCCCTGGTGGCGCAGTGGTTGAGAGTCCGCCTGCCGATGTAGGGTACGTGGGTTCGTGCCCCAGTCCGGGAAGTTCCCACATGCCGCGGAGCGGCTGGGCCCGTAAGCCATGGCCGCTGAGCCTGCGCGTCCGGAGCCTGTGCTCCGCGACGGGAGAGGCCACAACAGTGAGAGACCCACATACCGAAAATAATAATAGTAAAAAAACAGAGGTTTTGCTACTGGAAGCTCACAGTCTAAAGTAGTATGGTTGGGACTCCCCTGCTTGCACAGTGGTTAAGAATCCGCCTGCCAATGCAGGGTACACGGGTTCAAGCCCTGGTCTGGGAAGATCCCACATGCCGCAGAGCAACTAAGTCCGTGCACCCCAACTACTGAGCCTGCGCTCTAGAGCCGTGAGCCACAACAACTGAAGCCCACGTGCCTAGAGCCCGTGCTCCGCAACAAGAGAAGCCGCCACAATGAGAAGGCTGCGCACAGCAACAAAGAGTAGCCCCCACACACCGCAACTAGAGAAAGCCCGCGCGCACCAACCAAGACCCAACGCAGCCATAAATAAATAAATTTATTAAAAAAAAATAAGTATAGTTGATAAAGAGGTATTTCAGGGATTAAGATGGTAAAGTATATCTTCCTCCCTCCAAAAACTTTATGAAATTCCAGAAATTGATTTGGTTTCATTTGTTTGTTTTTTGCAATTAAATGAATCCTGATATTAGAAAGCAAGTAGCAAAGATAATGTCCTTAAACCAGAAATGTGGAAGAATTCCTGATAGTGAGAAGATTTTATTGGAGCTGTGGAGATGTTAGACTGTAGGAAACCTTGAGAAGGCGGAAATGGTGTAAGGGAAGAAGTGAGAAGTGGAAAAAGAATACGGAAGACAAATGGAAAAGGAAAAAGGCTCATGTGGGGAAAGTTGGAAGGGCTGAAAGGAAGAGCAAGGGCTGGGAAGAGGGGAAAGGGTGGGGACAGTGAGAAGACAGAGGGAGGCTGAATAAGACGGATGTGACAGCTTCTGTAACAGCTGGAGCAGCAACAGAACTCTAGCCTCATGGGCCACAGTCAGGAGCAAAGGGGCCCTGAATACACTGAATAGTGGCCCTTAAAGACATTAGGTCCCAGTCCCTGGAACCTGTACATGTTACCTCATATGGAAAAACATGGTCTTTGCAAATACAGTTAAATGAAGGATCATTAGATGGGGAAATTATCTGGGATTATCCTCGTGTTCCCTAAATGCATCACAAGTGTCCCTACAGGAGAAAGGCAGAGGGAGATTTGACACATCGACAGAAGAAGACAATGTGACCACAGAGGCAGAGACTGCAGAATGTAAATCCAGAATTTCTATTGTTCCTCAAGAAGAAATTCTAGAAGGAGAGAAGGAAATTATAAAAATAATAATCATCTCCTAGAGCTGAAGAAAGAAAAATACCTTTAAGTTAAATGGGCCTTTGAACATCAAGCAAGATTAAAAACAAATAATAATAAAAGACTCGCCCCTATATACATTATGGTGAAATTTCAGAAAAAAGACAAAAAATAGTAATTTGAAAATATACAGCTCAAGTAGTTTTACCTAAAAAGGTTAAAATTCTGATTGTCATTAGTTTTCATTGACAACATCGTAGTCTAGGAGACAGTGCATCTAGAAGGAAAAGATTACAAACTTGGAAACTTGTACCTAAGTAAACTAGCACTCAAATGTTTTCTAACATGTAAGAAATCAGAAACTTTACCATCCACAGGGTCCCTTTGATTGTCTTGAAGATGTACCACAGGAAAATTACCAAAGAATCTATGCTAGAGGAAGGTGACACACAAGGAGAGAGAAACAAGTAACAATAAAACATAAGGTCAACTTTAACAATTAATGAGTTACCTAAACATTTTTAATAAGAATTTGGAACTGAAATCCCCAAAACACCATTACATGGAAGGTTAAGAGGTAGGGCTGGAGGACAGAGTAAACCATGCTAAAGTTTTTCTCTTGTTCAAAGGGAAGACATAAACACCAATTAACTCAAGATGTGGCTGGAAAAAATATACCTTCATATGTATGAGTTAAGATTTAAAGATAAACATCAGAAAAATGTAAATAAGATATGTAACTGTGAAACTACACTAAAGAAAAATTGAAACCAAGTAAATTCAATCCACTAATGAAAGTCAAAGTTTGGAAAAAGGAAAAAAACACATGCAGTAAGTAAGAGATACAATACACTGGCATATAAATATTCAGTAAATAACTATAAATGAGTTAAATCCATTTATGAAAAAAGCAGATATTTCAAAATAACAAACATTTAATAGAACATAATAATATTCAGTATGCGTGAAAAATAGGGTGACATAGGCAACATAGAACCAAGAGAAATATTTTTAAGATGGCAGAAACTTTAGCTAAGTTAAAATGCTGATGAGAGGGAATGGATAGAGGGAAATGAGATGAGAAAGGAGGTAATGCATAGATTGATGTCTCTGAAAGCTAGGAGAGATTGGATCCAAAGTCAGATGGAGGGATTCCCCTCAAAGAAGAAGAAAAAAGCCTCCTGACTATTCAGACTTACAAGCTGCGATTGGAGTCAATAACCAAGATTTTTCTAGTATCACCATGCTGGGAGGGTTCTTTATAATAATATATTTTCTCATCAGAACATAATGAATGTTTATTATTAAGTTAAAAAAGACAAATATTACAAAGGAAAATATAAATATTTCCTAAAGCTCCATCTTTCATCCACTGTTATTTTAAGTAAAAATCAATGTAATTCAATTTTTTGTTTTTTTATGATCAAAGTTGCTAAATACTACCCTTCTTTTGATTTCTTTATGTATCATCTTTCCACTGAATAATTAAGAATACAGCTGTTCTGATGGAACAAGAGCCATAATTTAATATTAATAAATCTTAACTCTGCTTGGGTTATTCAAGATTATTAAAAAGTGTAATTCATGCTCAGCCCACAAGATCTCTTCCAATCCCACAGATGTATCAGGCCCCTGCTGAGATAGTTCTCTCTCTCTCTAGAACAGAGATCAGTCCAAAGAGGTATGAGTTCAGAGGCAAGTCTTCCCACCCTGGAGGTCTCATGACAAGAACATATGTCTCAAGGAAAAATCAGTCTTAAATGAACATCAGTGATAGATAGTGATCAAGAATATGAACTCAGGAGCTGAACCCCTTGGCTTTAAATCCAAACTCTACTGATCCAAGTCCTCCTTGAGTGTGAAAGTTCATATTTATATTAGCAAAGATCTACTGAATTCCTACTCTGTGCCAGGCCTGTACTAAATGTTTTTATGGGCTAGGTCTTTATCTGTTCATTCATTCAAGAAATATTTTTCATCTCTTCTTTGTATTAAGAACCAATAGGTCTGGGAATATTAGAGTGAACAAAATTAGGGATTGTCTCTAGTCTACTAGAATCTGTTGTCTAAGAAGGGAGAAAATCAATAATCAAATAATCTCTCTTTTAATCCTCAGAACAGCTCTGTAAGTAAGGCACCATTATATCACTTTGCAAAGGAGGTGTCAAAAGAGCCCAAGGTCCCAGCTAGTTAATAGTTGAGTCTAGCTCCAGAGCCCACCCTCTTTACCACTTCCCTATACTGCTGATGGTGGTGGGTGTCAGAGCCTCAAGTTTCTTCAATACCTGGTTGGTAGGGGGCCTTTTGCCACCTCTCTGAATTCCCTGCCCTTGGGATCCCCTGGACTCATACTGCCTGTGCTCTAGACCTGACACTACTCATGAGCTTCTATCTGGAAGCCCATTCAAGTGGCCAAATCTTCAGCAGAGTTTGACCAGATTTTCTGTTCAATCCCTGTCTTACTCAGCATAGGAGAACTCCAAAAATCAGGTTACATTTGAGTAGCATTTTGCATCTTTTTTAAGATTCAAAATAAGGAAATATCACCTTACATGTTTTTCTTTTGATTCATCCGTATCTTTTAGGACCTTCTCTCAACAGCTCTGCCTCCTTCCTAGCTGGGGCTGAGCTTCATCTGCTACATCCTATTGTGGTCCCTTCTGGTTACCACATACCTGTCCCACTATTCCGGAGGATCTTCTGACTGAACACTCTCTGGGAAACCCAGCAATAAGAAAAGACCATTACCCTCAAAGCTCTTCCCTCTGTCGTTTTCATTCAGCACACATTATACCCAGCCTGCATGGCTGGCATGCACCCAAATTCTATAGGATCATAAACTTTGAAGGACCCAGGCCTTGGTTAAATCCTGCCTCTGCTATGTATCTGCTCTATGACATGACCCTGGACTGGTTCCTTAGACATTCTGACCTTCAGTTTATCATGTATAATGTTCAGATCAATCTTATAGCTCCCAACAGATATGGTAATCATGAATAATCAAAGAGATACACTAAATTAAATGCTAACATGGTGCTTGACAAAGAACATGCTCAATAAACATCATCATCATTATTATAATATTACCATCATTATTACTATTATTTATGTTGGTCATTTAGATCTTTAAACCTGAAAACAGTGTTCTCAGTGGTGGTTTGGCACCAGAAAAACCACTCTTTCTCTCACAGAAGGCCTTTTTAACTCATAATATAGCTGAAATGTGGTCGCTTTTTCCCCAGCTTTATTGAGGTAGAATTGACAAAACTGAGATATTTAAAGTGAACCATGTGGCTATATGATGTACATATATACATTGTAGAAGGATTCCCCTCCTTGAGTTAATTAACACACCCATCAGAAAATGTGGTCACTTTTAAATAAAACAGAAATACAAATATATTGAATAAAACATGATCTCTCATTCATTCTGAACATTATTGCTTGAAGGAAAACAGATATAATTTGAGGATGAAAAGAAACATGAGTAGGAAAAGGAGATGAATGTGGCACTTTTATAAGGTCCTCCTACTCAAAGTGTGGTCCACCGACCAGTAGCATCAGCATCACTTGGGAAAAGCATAATCCCAGGCCTCACACTAGACCTGCCGAGTCAGAATCTGCATCTTAAAAAGTCTCAAGGTAATGCCTACACACATTAAAGTACGTACTTTGGAGCATGTTCCTGGGCTTAAAGCTGGTGGTGTGCTCTTTATGAAGTCGATCTTCACTTCTGAAATTCTGGATTCTCTTTTCCTAGATCTGTGTTTCACTAGCATAACTTTTATACTAACAAGCAACAATTAAGGTGTTTTTCAAAATTTACAAATTAAAATAAAATGTAATGCTGGTGAGGAGGACGAGAGGAACAGAGACAGAGAGGAACAGGGCAAGACATTTTTCTGAGTTTACCGGAGCATAAGTCTCAGAGGTCACTCACTGTGCCTGGGCCCTGGTTGCAGAACAGGCTAGCGGTGGGGCTGAGATTTCAGTCAGATTGGATTTCATCTAGAGCCTGTGTTCTGTCTTCTAAATCCTATAGTGGCAATTTCCATGTGGCCGAGAAAAGATGATCCAAAAAGGAGGATCTGTATAAGCCAGGTGATGCTCCAGGCCTGAGTCAGCTGGATTATTTTGACTAAATCTTAAAGAAAAGACCATAAGTCTTCAAATCTTTGAGTCAGTTTCACCTGAAGGTCTCACTAGTGAGAAAAACTGGGGGCGAATATTCCCTGTAATAGAGTCTAATAGTAGAGGCAGATTGTAACCATGATGCTCTCAGTGCAGACAGACACTGGGCTGTGTTTCTCACATGACATGAGTGATTGTTAAGGACAACATATGAACTTGTGGGCACTAATTTTAGGCCTGGCCCTGCCCTACACGCTTTGTACACATAAGGGCATTTAATCACCAAAACTGCCCTTATAATTATCTCATTATTAACCCATTATTTTTAATAGCACATTAATAGTAGTATTAGTAGTTATATAGATGGGGCAGTAGAATTTACAGAGGCTAAGTAAATTACCTAGACTGAAAGACAGTAACTCAACATTGGTCAGTCGAGGGCCCCAGTCTAGACTCGTGTCTTTTCTGCTTACAAGGTTTCCTCACCTGGTGACCTTGGGGAGTGCAATGGAAAGACCACAGGATTTGGTCCAAGGCCTGAGTTCAAATTCTACTAACACCATCTACGAGCTGGTGGACAGCGTCACACAGAACCAAGATCTTAAAGGCTTTTTCAGGCCAGGGTTCAATGTTCAGTCCACTCAGAGGCCAAATGTTCAAAAATGGGTAGGTTAGTAAACCTTCCCTGAGTAAGATTCCGTACTGTTAGTTATGATTCTAATTCTACCGAATCCTGCATGGTCATCATTGATGGGAGCAAGTAAAGGCAGCATAATAAATACAGGAAGTGCAAAGATGTTCTCGTAAATAGAGAACTTGGATTGGATCTAGTGCCAAGACCTATTTTGTTGCTCAGAAAGTGAGAAGAAATTAAAAATAAGAATGTCCAGGGCTTCCCTGGTGGCGCAGTGGTTGAGAGTCCGCCTGCTGATGCAGGGGACACAGTTTCGTGCCCTGGTCCAGGAAGATCCCACATGCCGTGGAGCGGCTGGGCCCATGAGCCATGGCCGCTAAGCCTGCGAGTCCGGAGCCTGTGCTCCGCAACGGGAGAGACCGCAACAGTGAGAGGCCCGCGTACTGCAAAAAAAGAAACAAACAAAAATGTCCAAATAACCCAAATTTCCTGTTTCTCTTATGGAAATCTGTCAATGCTGGGACCACATTCTGATGGGACAAGCAAATTATGCTGGCTTTGGGTCATCACTGTAGATTCCAGCTTGGCACTGTCCCCTTCACTCTCTGTTTTGTGTGTGTGTGTGGTGTGTTTTTTTTGTTTTGTTTTGTTTTTTGTTTTTGTTTTTTGGCCATACCCTGCAGCTTGCGGGATCTTAGTTCCCCAACCAGGGATTGAACCCAGTGCCACAGAAGCGAAACTGCCAAGTCCTAACTACTGGACCACCATGGAATTGCCACTCTGTTCTCTGACACCTGCCTGATTCACCCACTTACATCAGCCGCCTGGCCCAGGGAGATAACTGAATTTGCAACCCAGGCCATAAACAAGAGACCTCAGATAGCCAATTCAGGGCTAGCTGGAGTGAGGTTCCTCCTCCCTACCCACTCTAGAACCCAGGCTCAGGAGACCAAAGTCCTTGGTCCATAAAGGGCATGTCATATAATCAAAATGTAACACATTTATCATTTCGTTTTCAAGGAGTGACTGCTGGAATTATATTTTCCATGTAAAACAATAACAGAATTCTTAGCTGATCAGCAAATAAGAAAGAGAAAACAGCTTTGTAATTATTTTGACAGTGGTTGGACTCAAAAAGAACCCATCAACCCCGTTTCATGAGAGAGAGCACTAAGCAGAACTGAGCAAATATTTCACCTGAGTCTAGTCCAACACATGCTACCTCGAAGTTGACTCCTATAATGAAAATCTGTCGTTCGCAAATGACTCATCATGTGAAAACTCTGCTGATGTTGGAGATGAGGGTGATACATGTGAAAATGAAATTAATCAATATGAAGATGAAGATCAGCAGTCCATCACAGCCAAGCTGCTTGGTAATAATGAAACTGGGGAACAGACAGGGCTCAAGAAAATCATGAAAGTGCAGGAAATGTCAGTGATAATCGTGAATCAGTAACTATTGCTAGAAATGGAAAAACAAAGAGTAGGCAGACCATGGAAGAAATATTGTCAGGAAACAACCGGCATCCATTGCTACCTCCCCAGACCAAGCCAGCAATCTCTCTCCCCTGAATTATAACAATGAACTACAAATTTGCCTGTTCCCTACAGGATGTTAACCTCACAGCGGCCAGAATAATCCCGTTAGAACACAAATCACATTGAGGCACCCGTCTAATCAGAATCTTCTGCTAGCATTCGTGTCACTTGTTCATAAAAGCCAACATTCCCACATGACCTAAGACACTTGAATGACTGGGCCCCGCATGACCTGGCTCACCTTCATGTACTCCAGGCACATCAATTAGATACACAGCTTCTGAAACGCCAGCCGTGGTTCCTTCCCAGAGCACTGACATGTGCTGTTCTGTTCTTCTGGAATTTGCTTTCCTCAAGCAACCTCAGAACTTATTCCTCACTTCCCTCTGGTCTTTCCTTAAACGGCACGTCTCGGTGCAGTGCCCCCTAGCTAACCTGTCTGAAATTACAACCCTCTTCCCAAACACGCTACCCTACTTTCTTCCCTCCTTCACTTTCTTCTTAGCATATCACTCTCTCAAACACAAATATTTTAGCCAAGCATCTGGTTTGTTGTCTGCCTCACTAGTTAGACTGCAAACTCCAGGAGGTCAGGAAGTTTTGCCTATTTTGTGGTCTGTGGTATCCCACGTACCAGAAGAGGGTCTGGGGTGTAGTAGGTGCTCAATAAATATTTGTTGGATACATGACAATAATTCAGAGATAAGCAGGAAAGGAATGATGACAACACCACATTAAAAGGATTTGTTAAATTTACCACCTAGAAATATGTCCAGATAGTAGCACCCTCACCTTCCAAGAGGACTTGTAAAGGTGGTGAGACAACACCAGTCTTCTCCCAAGTGAACAGATAAAATACAGGTTATTGAACCACTAGAGCAAAGAACTAGGATGGGAATGAAGGCATCCTGGCCACCCTCGCCCCCTCCCCTCTGCAGTAGTTATATGGTGAGTCGTAGCCTGAAATCACCAGTCCCCCCTTCTTCATCAAGAATCAAAATGGACTGATTTGCAATTCCATTGAACAGACATTTATTTACTGAACTGAGCTTGCAAAGACATTAAGGCTCTGATGTGGCAGAAGAAAAATTGTTAAGTTAGTTAGTCTTGGAAGGAGTTTTTCTTCCACTCATTTGTGAAGATTAATGACAAATATTGGGCATGAATCTGATTGCACTGTATTGGCACACATCTTCTGTAAAAACCATTAATGGTGGGCTTCCTTGGTGGTGCAGTGTTTGGGAGTTCGCCTGCCGATGCAGGGGACACGGGTTCGCGTCCCGGTCTGGGAGGATCCCACATGCTGCAGAGCGGCTGGGCCCGTGAGCCATGGCCGCGGAGCCTGCGTGTCCAGAGCCTGTGCTCCGCAACGGGAGAGGCCACAGCAGTGAGAGGCCCGCGTACCACAAAAAAAAAAAAAAAAAAAAAAAAAAATTAATGGTCATTTGGCAATATGTGATGCTTATCTGCAGAGCTATAGCAAGAACAAGGGTTAAAAACTAGAAAATGGTGCATTTGCAAGAAGTCCATTCTCAAAATGTATTATCTGCATCTGGGCAAGTCCCCCTCCTCTATCTGGGAAATGGATTCTCTAACAAGGTAGATCCCTGTCAAGATAGGTGCATGGGCCAGAGAGGGGGGACCACATGAGCTGATTCACCTCAGAGAGCTGTATATCGAAATTGGTAAGTATGATTATCATTATCCTTTCTTGTTCCTTCGACTCAGAGGAGATATCTTAAAGGTTCAGGAAGCCCTCCTGATACATCACGCTTGTGACTGTGCACAACATGTTTGCTTCCACAGTACTCTCTAGAGCAGTGTTGCTCAACCTCAGCACTGTTGATATTTGGGGCTGGAAATTTTTTTGCTGTGGGAGGGCTGTCCTGTGGACGGTAAGATGTTTAGCAGCATCCCTGACCTCTACCCACTAGATGCCAGTAGTACTGCCCCAAACACAATCAAAAGTATCTCCAGATACTCCCCAATGTTCCCTAGAGGACAGAATCATCTTCAGTTGAGAACTACTGCTGTCAAATGATCTTTCCGTAAATTGAATTATATTTTCACCACCTACAGTTAAAAATAATACATGATTAAGTTTTATAAATGTATACATATGGTATGTTTGAGAGCCACCCGTTCCTCCCCTTATGCATTACTTCCACCATAATTCAGGCTCTTGGGAGCTCTGTCCTAATCAGGGGGAAAATCAGATTGCAAGAAACAGAAAGCCAACTCAACTGGACAAAGTGAAAAAGTGTGTCTTAAGTAGGCAGAAAAATTTCTCAGACCAAAGGAAACAGAGGAAGGATTTCCAGGACTTATAGGATACACAAGCAGTCAATCGCTTTCTTCTCTCCTCCTGCACGTCCTTCTCTTTCATTTCTCCCCCACTATCATTTGTCCTCCACGTAGCAGTAAGAGAGATTCCTTTAAAATATAAATCTGGTCATGTTATTCCGTGGTTTTCCATCATGCTTAGAATAAAATCTCAAGTTCATACCATGATCCCAAGACACACCTAATCTGTTCTCTGACCGTATCTTGCCACTTTCTCCCTCTGTCTTCTCTAACCACAAAAGCCTTCTTGCCACTCCGAATACACTCACACCTCACAGCTCTTGAACTTCTCCTCTGCCTACAGTGTTCTTTCTCCAGATATCCACGTGGCTTACTCCTTCACTTCAATCAAGTCCCTGCTGAAATAGGACATTTTCAGAGAGGACTTCTATGGCTACCATATCCAAAAGAGCAACCCTCCCCACGTAAGTCTCTGTATCCTCAGTCTGTTTTTCTTCCTCCGTAACTCTTAACTCTATAACGTAAATTCTAGCAGTGTTATTTGTTTATTGTCTCTCCCTCACCTCCATAAAGCAAATTCCAGGAGATCAGGCCATTTCACTCTCACATCTCCAAAGCCTAGAACCACAGAGGCTGGGGCTTCTCAATCAATGTTTGCTCTCAATCAGTATTTGTCAAATGAATGAATAGATTTATCATTCTTCATTCTCAGAAGATGGACTCCTATGTTCAACACCCTTACAGGTAGTTCATCAAAGATATTCTAAAATGTCAGCTTAGGACCCTGACTTTATGAGAATCACCAATTTGGGGTCCACATCAGTTAACTAATCCAGTGTCCGTATCATTCTAAATTTGGGGAGAGAAACTATCTGATCTGGCCAACTTGTTTGGATGCCCACTTCTTATCCAACCAGCTGGAGTCAGAGAGCAAGGCTTCTAGGGCTAAATCTTCTAAGCCATAAACAGGGCAGATTCTCTAAGAAATGGGGTGTGGAAGGAGCTTAGGTATTTTGGGTATTTTCAACCAGCCCACTGTCATACTCTAAGAGCCTTCTGACTGATCTTTCTCAAGGAGCCAGGGAATGAAGCTCCTTCACAGAGTCTAAAACTCAGAGTCATGTTGGCAGGGCAGAGTAGCTACGGTAATACTGAGGCCAACAACGTGGCAAGTGGGTGCTAACCCCGACCCACCACCACTACCTTCAGATCATTACTAGGAGTTTTAATCTTGAAATCAAAGAAAGATGCCAAGATCAAAGTCAAAAGAGTCTCATTAAGGAGAATATAATTAGTCTCAAAGACCAAGAAAGCAAGCAGAAAGTATGTCCAAACGTGCAGACAGGGTCTAGGCTGAAGTGTGGTTGGACGTACGTGTGGGAATGGGCTGTGGGGGAGAAGGGAATACTGACACTCAGATAGGGAGACTTAAGCCTATGGGTTGAATATGAAGAAATAGGAAGTAGAAGTCTTACGTATCATTTGATAAGGGAGTCTTTCATAACAGCATGGGCAGAACAAGGTTGCTTAGCAGCAGCGTGATGAGGACCTAACTCTGATCTCTGGAGGGGATGTCTGTACACTGCCTTGGTCTTACATGTCTTTCCTGGTGTGAGAACGTATGTGAAGGCTGATCTTAGCAAAAGTCAGTGACGTGGCTGGGCACCAGGCCCAGAGGATTTCTCATGGTCCTAATAACCAGCTTCCATCATGAGTCAATTCATCATGTATACTACTTCTACATTAATGTTATTAAAATGACACTTAAGGCATGTCACCCCTTTGTTCAGAAGCCATGAGTGACTCATTGATGCCTACTGGATGAAGTACAAATGTTTCAACCCTGCACTTACCATCTTCCATGATTTATACTAAAGAGCTTATTGTACAAGAACCAAAGAACACAAAACTGAGTGTTACGTGTTAAATTGTGCCCCCTCCCCCCCAAAAATGATACCTTGATAGTCCTAACCCTCAGTACCTCAGAACTTGACCTCGTTTGGAAAAAGGGTTTTTGCAGATTTAACCAAGGTAATAACAGGTCATTTAAATGAGCTCTAATTTAATGTGACTGGTGTTCTTATAAAAAAGGGAGATTTAGACACACAGCACAGAGGGAAGACTATGTGAAGACACAAGGGGGGAAAATGGTCATGTCATGACAGAGACAAAGACTGGATTGATGCATCTGCTCAACCGAGGAACGCCATGGATTGCCAGCCATCATCAAAAGCTAGAAAAGGCAAGGAAGGATTCTCCGTAGAGCCATCAGAGAATTTCACACTCACAGCCTCCAGATCTACGATAGCATTAATTTCTGTTGTTTTAAGCTACCCAACTCATGATACATTCATCCCTCGGTATCAGCAGGGGATTGGTTCCAGGACCCCATGGATACCAGAATCTACAGATGCTCAAGTCCCTGATATAAAATGGCAGAGCACAGTTGGCCTTCCATATCCAGGAGATTCACTTCTGAATTTCAACCCACAGTTGGTTGAATCTGCAGATGCAGAACTGTGGATAGAGAGAGCTGACTGTACTTTGTTGCAGCAGTCCTAGGAAACTAATACAGCAAGAAATAATGCAACAGGATTTTTGTTGTTGTTTAATTTCACATGGCAGTAGAGTGACCAGTTGTCCCAGTTTGCCCAGAACTGGGCAGAACTGAGGGGTTTTTCTCAGGAACTTTCAGTGCTAACACTGGGAAAGCCCCAGGGAAACTGGGGCAAATTTGTCACTTGTAGGCAGAATTCCAGGGAGAAAGTAGACCAGTTTGCATAAAGAACCAGGAAGCTCCTCTTCTTAAGAGTCAAAGTTAGAACTGTCAGGGTAGGACTTGGTGGCCTCGACCAAGGCATAATGGCAAGAAAGGGCAAAGATACCCCAAAGATAAATTTAACATGAAGGTCTATAAATTAAAATTGGTAAACTAGTCCCCACAGGGACTGAATCAGGAGAGAGATAAAAGAAAACAGTATTTCCATCTTGGAGACATGGTGAGAAATAGAAATTGTCCATACCTGGTCCTCCTTGGGCAGATTCACCAAACTTTCCCCAGAAATGAGTACTTTTTAAAATTTTAAATTTGTTTATAGGGTAGGTAGAAAGATATCTTGTTTTAATGTGAATTTCTTTCTTAATAGGGTGGAACATTTTCAAATGTTCACTAGTCCTTTCTATCTCCTCTTTTGTGAGTGAAGTATTTGATTTTTGCCCATTTTTCCCCATAGGTCTTAGTTTTTAAAAATTGGTTTGCATGAACTCTTCAATAGCAAATATATTTACATCTTTTGTGCCATATATACTGCACATATATATCCATGTTTAAGCTATGCCTTTTAATAGTATGCCTTGTGTTACTTTTTAAAGTGCAGAAATTTTATTTAAATTGCTGATATTTCCTTTATGATTTCAATTATTTTTTTTTAAGTTTACAGAGTCCTTGCCCACACAGAGAGAAAATTTAAATCGTTTTTAATTTTTTAATAGAAAGTGTTAATATTTTATCTCTGGAAATAGGGACCCATCCGGTTAAAATACTTATCTTTTCCATTTTATTATTATTTTTTAACATCTTTATTGGAGTATAATTGCTTTACAATGGTGTGTTAGTTTCTGCTGTTATCACAAAGTGAATCAGCTATACATATACATACATCCCCATATCGTCTCCCTCTTGCGTCTCCCTCCCACCCTGCCTATCCCACCCCTCTAGGTGGACACAAAGCACAGAGCTGATCTCCCTGGGCTATGCGGCTGCTTCCCACTAGTTATCTATTTTATATTTGGTAGTGTATATATGTCCATGCCACTTCGTCCCAGCTTATATTTCCCCCTCCCCATGTCCTCAAGTCCATTCACTACATCTGCGTCTTTATGCCTGTCCTGCCCCTAGGTTCTTCAGAACCACTTTTTTTTTAAGATTCCGTATATATGTGTTAGCATACAGTATTTGTCTTTCTCTTTCTGACTTACTTCACTCTGTATGACAGACTCTAGGTCCATCCACCTCACTACAAATAACTCAATTTCGTTTCTTTTTATTGCTGAGTAATATTCCAATGCATATATGTGCCACATCTTTATCCATTTGTCTGTCGATGGACACTTAGGTTGCATCCATGTCCTGACTATTGTAAATAGAGCTGCAATGAATATTGTGGTACGTGACTCTTTCTGAATTATGCTTTTCTCTGGGTATATGCCCAGTAGTGGGATTGCTGGGTCGTATGGTTGTTCTATACTGGCACAAAAGCAGAAATATAGATCAGTGGAACAGGAGAGAAAGCCCAGAGATAAACCCATGCACATATGGTCACCTTATCTTTGATAAAGGAGGCAATGGAGAAAAGACAGCCGCTTCAGTAAGTGGTGTTGGGGAAACTGGACAGCCACATGTAAAAGAATGAAATTAGAACACTGCCTAACACCATACACAAAAATAAACTCAAAATGGGTTAAAGACCTAAATGCAAGGCCAAACACTATAAAACTCTTAGAGGAAAACATAGGCAGAACACTCTATGACATAAATCACAGCAAGATCCTTTTTGACCCACCTCGAGAGAAAGGGAAATAAAAACAAAAATAAACAAATGGGACCTAATGAAACTTAAAAGCTTTTGCACAGCAAAGGAAACCATAAATAAGACGAAAAGACAACCCTCAGTGTGGAGAAAAGGGAACCCTCTTGCACTGTTGGTGGGAATGTAAATTGATACAGCCACTATGGAGAACAGTATGGAGGTTCCTTAAAAAACTAAAAATAGAACTACCATATGACCCAGCAATCCCACTACTGGGCATATAGCCAGAGAAAACCATAATTCTAAAAGACACATGCACACCAATGTTCACTGCAGCACTATTTACAATAGCCAGGTCATGGAAGCAACCTAAATGCCCACTGACAGACAAATGGATAAAGAAGATGTGGTACATATATACAATGGAATATTACTCAGCCATAAAAAGGAACGAAACTGGATCATTTGTAGAGATGTGGATGGATCTAGAGACTGTCATACAGAGTGAAGTAAGTCAGAAAGAGAAAAACAAATGTTATATATTAACACATATATGTGTAACCTAGAAAAATGGTACAGATGAACTGGTTTGGAGGGCAGAAATAGAGACACAGATGTAGAGAACAAACGTATGGACACCAAGGGGGGAAAGTGGGGGGGGGGGGGGTGGGATGAATTGGGAGATTTGGATTGACATGTATACACTGATGTGTATAAAATGGATGACTAATAAGAACCTGCTGTATAAAAAAATAAATAAAATTCAAAAAAGAACGTGCTGTACAAAAAAAAAAGTAAAATAAAATTAAAAAAAGAATATTCTAACTGTATGCTCATTCTAGACTTGGTGTCAATTTCTAGTTAACAATATTTCTGATATTTAATCTATTTCCAAATGGAAGATGTATATATAGTCATAACTTTTCTTTTTTTAACCAGATTATCCATCACTAGAATTCAAGGTTTTGATACTCTTAATATGAAAACAATAAAAATTAAAAGATCTAAAAAAAAAAAAACACAAGACAAAAAGACTAACCTCAGAATGGGAGAAAATTTTTGCAAACAAAGCAACTGACAAAGGATTAATCTCCAAAATATACAAGCAGCTCATGCAGCTCAATACATAAAAAACAAACAACCCAATCCAAAAATGGGCAGAAGACCTAAACAGACATTTCTCCAAAGAAGATATACAGACTGGCAACAAATACATGAAAGGATGCCCAACATCACTAATTATTAGAGAAATGCAAATCAAAGCTACAATGAGGTATCACCTCACACCAGTCAGAATGGCCATCATCAAAAAGTCTACAAATAATAAACGCTGGAGAGGGTCTGGAGAAAAGAGAACCCTCTTGCACTGTTGGTGGGAATGTAAATTGATACAGCCACTATGGAGAACAGTATGGAGGTTCCTTAAAAACTAAAAATAGAACTACCATTTTATTATAATAAAAAGTTGTGTTGTGTCCTTACTTATTCCATTAAGTAGCTCTCACTCTTCCTTCCTGTGGCTGGCACAACATAAACCAGGAACCGGATTAGGGTGAGGGGAGTGAGGCGTTTGGAGCACAAAGTTTAAGGAGGCTTCACTCTCAGGCGTGGAAGGATGGGAGGATTAATAGTTAATTAACTAATTATCATGTTTGAAAACATGCATGTGACACTGAAAATCTGAAGAATGACAAAGGGAGAATGCTATTGAAAATACGAAGAGGAGTAAGAGAATAAGCCAACTTTCAAAAATTCTACCAGAAAATCAACCATACTCCAATAAAAGTTTAAAAAAATAAAAAGCTTCTACTATTAAAAAAAAACTGTATCTGAAATAAAATTGAGGGGAATCTTCAAGATGGTGGGGTTGTGAGGATGAATTGGAATATGATTATTTCCTTGTTAATGGATGCGATACTGGAAAATCACACTAAACATCGCTTGCTTATCATTTTGTACATATAGAATAAACTTTTTAGGGATATATTTCACTATATGCTATATTTCACATCTTTGGTAAGTGTTATCTTTGGCTAGAAGAGAGCAAAGGCATTGTGACTCAAAACACCAAAAGTCAAGATTCATAATGGAATACAGTCCATACTTTATCCTTTCCTTACTAACAGAAGCATAATCATCAGGCAACAAAAACTCAGGCCTCCCATGGATTGCAATTGCTCTCTGTCCTTCCGCATCTAGTCTCCCAAATGCCGACATGGACTTGAGAGAGCTGGCTGTGAGTTTGCATCCACTCTTCCCTCTCCACCTGCATCACATCCTCCTTCCGGGAGTTTCCTTTAAAGTTAGAGCTTAAGGGCTCCTATGATCTTCCACGTTCAGGAGTCCAGAGTTCACCCTTTAAAGGAGGAATGATTATATAGCATCTTTTATTTTTATTATGA
Organism: Aethalodelphis obliquidens; assembly: GCF_003676395.1. Taxonomy (NCBI): domain Eukaryota; kingdom Metazoa; phylum Chordata; class Mammalia; order Artiodactyla; family Delphinidae; genus Aethalodelphis; species Aethalodelphis obliquidens. The sequence goes on from NW_020838001.1 coordinate 9,203,861, forward strand.
TTTATATAATTTATCTAATTATTAGTTAACATGTATAGGGCAGTATTCATAGATTTGATGTGTTATATGTTCACTATCTGGGATTGTGGCTCATGTTTTTTTCATCTTCCATTAAATTCCCCTGAAAATAATTCTCATGTTTTCTGCTTATGTACCCTCAGCCTCTATCAAGGACTAAATAATTCCCATTGATAATTTTTTTCTTTACTATAAACAGCATTTTCCTGTCATGTAACTTTGTCGTATAGGAGAGACCAAATCACTCCCTGCATATTTTTCTAGAATACAACCTTGGCATACATTGAAATCTTCTATCTTTACAGAGTACTCTGGGTCAATACTGTGTTAGGCGCTGGGAATTTGGGCTAACGAGACAGACCGACATGATCTTTACCATTAGGAAGAGTTCCAAACTAAGAGTTTAGAATATGTTTTAGTGAATACCTTCCCTTTCCTGGCCCAGCAGTCCGGCCTACCAGCACCGTGGCACTTAGTCTGGAGGCAGGAATGACCCACAGGCTCCTTTGGTGTGGTGCAAACAAGCTTACCTCTATTGTTTCCTGGCAGGAAGGAGTGGTGTAAAACAACGCTACAATTGTAAGCAACAATCTCCAAGAGAGATGCAAGACATTGCTGATACTGTCAACACCTTGTTGATTAACTTTCTTTGGAAGAGCGTCTATAGCAACTAATCAATAACAGGGCCAAATCTTCTCTCTATTACTGACTCTTTGGTTGATTGAAGTTTAAAAAAAAAACAAAAAACTTATGTTTATGTAATTTTTAACAACTACCAGAACAAATCCTGAGTTAATGTTTGACAATCCAAATCCCTTTACAGGCCTCCTAGGGATTGCAAGTTGTTTATTGATCAAATCCTTGTGTTTGGCAAATGACTTTCTCTATGAAATAGGGGGGAGAAATTCCAACAGTTTGAATGAGTTAGTCTTTTCTTCCAAGGCCAATAAAAAAATAATTTATACAGGATAATTATATGTGAATCAGCAAGTATGACAGTGAGACATCTTCACAGGAGAAAATCTAAATATGTGTCCAATTAAAAATAGTTAAACTGATTTCCTGTCTGTTAAAGAAAAAAGTAAACAAGAGACACAGTACATTAATCCCCAAAAGAATGGCTTGAAAATGAAGATTTAAAATCTTCCCTGAGAAAAGGAATGAAATATGAAGATTTTCACCTATTTTTTCTTTAAAATGACAACATATGTTGAAATTACACATTTATAGACGTGTACAACTTGAACGACTGGACAATTCTTCATTGAATTTCGTTCATTAACTATTACTTTTAGGCAGCAGCAACACCAAAATAATCAATAACCTATACAGCACCAGCACCAACCAATGAAAACAGGCGCTCCTGTGCAAGCATTAACCCTTTAGCTGCTTGACTACTAGGGAGTCTTAGGATAGGAGCTTAAGTGGCGAGGATAGGGTAGGGACATTCAGAGGGGCTTAGGAAAGGACATATATACAAACTGGTGTGGCAATGCCAATCATCCTTGTTGAATATCAACTCTACTTTAAGTTCAAGTTCAAACCTCATTACAAAGGATATCACAGAACCATCCCAATTCTTTTGCTGTGATATTTTGTCTTAAGTGATTCTGTATTACCATAATCCTAATTACACACTTTTGGTTTAAAGGTGAAGGAAAGGAAATAACAGAGGTGCAGCCCCTTTTAATGTCAATGAGGAAATGCAAAAAAGAGAAAGACAGTTTAATACCATGTAGTTGTCGGTACTACCTCTTCCTTTTTCGAGCTCTTAAATCTTTTGGTGGGCTGCATTTAGTTTGGATGGTATATTAGTCACGGTTCTTCAGAGAAACAGAACCAATGGGATATAAAGAAAGAGAAAGAGATTTATTTTAAGAAGTTTGCTCACACGATTGCTGGGGCTGAGAATTCCAAAAAACGTGTAGGGCAGTCTGGCAGGAAATTCAGATAAGAGTTGATGAGCAGTCTGTAGTCTAAATTTGCAGGGCGTGCCAGCAGGTGGAAAACCCAGGCAGGGTTTCAATGGTACAGTCTTGAGACAGAATAGCTTCTCCCCCTGGAAACCTCAGACTTTCCTGTTAAGGCCTTTGACTGATTGGATGAGGACCACCCACATTATGGATGGTAATCTGCTTTACTTAAAGTCATCTGATTGTAAACTGTAATCACATCCACAAATATAGACGCTAGGAATTCACAGCAATATTTAGACTAGAATCTGACCAAAATCTGGGCACCATAGCCTAGCCAAGTTGACACATAAAATTAATGATCACAGATGGGTATTTTGGAAGTTTAATAGTAGGCAGGATGATGGAGATGCCACTACATGGCAAAACCAAAAGCCCATGACTAATTCTGTATCTTTAAGCATGAACCCTACTCCAGGCCCAGGGCCAAGCACAACTTCCATGTACACCTCACAATAGCCCAATGGGATAAATAAATAGTGATTATTCAACTTTGTACATGACCAAACAATGGTTTAGAGAGATTAGGCTGCTTGCTATACTAGTCTCCTACTATTGCTGTAACAAATTAATACAAACCTAGTGGCTTAAAACAACACAACTTCATTATCTTACAGTTCTGAATGTCAAAATCCAAAATGGGTCCTACTGGGCTAGAATGAAGGTGTTAGCAGGGCTGCATTCCTTTGGAAGGCTCTAAGGGAGAACACGTATCCTTACCTTTTCCAGCTTCTAGAGTCTGCCTGCATTCCTTGGCCTGTGGCCTCTTCCTACATCTTCAAAGTCAACAGCATAGCATCTTCCAATCTCTCTCTCTCTGACTCTGATCCCCTTCTTGTGATGATATTGGGCCCACCCAGATAATCCAGGATATTCCACCTCAAGAACTTAATCATATCTACAAAGTCCCTTTTGCCAGGTAAGGTAACATATTCACAGGTTTCATGGATTAGGACACCAGCATCTTTGGGGGATCCATTAGCCCGCCTGCCACGCTTGGTCCATCTCACAAAGCTAGTAGTGGTGGAGCCAGGATTCAAATCCAGTTCTGTCTGACTCCAGAGCCTACACTCTGGACCATGGTAGCACTTCACCTCTCACAAATAGCACACAAACTGAATTAAATCATCAAGGTGATTATTTATTTCATAAGCAGGGGCAGGGACCATCAAAAGCACTGGTCATCGAGAATTGTAAGCAGATTAACAAAGTACTGTTCAATAAGTTAACCAAAGGCAAAAGGAAATGCTTTGTTATAAAGAATGTTTCAACATCATGGGATTATACTTTTACGAACAATTGAAAAAGTGAGTTCTTCAGGCTTCCAACACTAAAATGAAGCTTCTCTGATCACACAGATTAGCTATAAAGCCAAATTTGGAAGAGACTGAATTAAAGACAGTTTTTTGTCAGAAGAAAGAAGGGAGATGAATAAGGACACATTAATGCCAAAGTTATGCCTATTGTCCTCACACAAAATGCCCCAAAATCTCAAGGATCAGTTTTCTAACTTGACCTGCTCTAAGAAGTCATATGGATAAAATTCGATGTGAAGGATTTGAAAAATAAAGCTTGGAATCTCCTGGCTTGTGACAGAAAGAAGAGGGATTCTTTTACTCGGGTGAGGTGGGTTCAAAGCAGACCTCTAAAAAAGCACGAGCAAAAGAGCCCAAGGAGAAAGCTGGAAAATAATAAAACAGACAGCTCCACAAGAACTCACTGCCCATTCTCATCTAATGGTCTTCTCACTAATTTCTCAATCAAGTTGCAAGACAACATTTAAAATAAATGACCATGGAAACTGCCTGTTCAAAGGGCATGAAACAGAGTGCCATGGGCAAGAATGCCTGCGCACAACTCAAATGCACACAAAAACCTTACTTTTCAATAACCTGATTCCTACTTCCATTTTCTCTGCCCTGAAACATATTTTGCTATTGATTTACAGACGCGATCAGCTCCAAAATACTACTTCTGTTCTTATTTTGTAGGAAGGAAGATTAAACAATAACGAAGAGAGAATTTTCATCTGCCTTCTAGGAACACTTCCAAAGAAATACTGTTTGCTGAATACTAGACACCAGTGGTTCTGAACTGGGGACATTTGCAATGCACACTTGGCAGTATCTGGAGAGTCTTTTGGTTATCACCACTCAGAAGGTGGGGACACAGGAATGGAGGGTGCTACTGGCTTCTAGGAGGTAGAGGCCAGGGATATTGCTAAACATCCTAAAATGCTCAGGACAGTTCCAAGTCAAAGAATTATCCAGCTCAGAATGTCAACATTGACAAAGTTGAGAAACTCTGATACATATAGTGTAGCAGATAAGGATGGGGTTCTGAAACCAGAGAGCCTGTGTTCAAATTCTGGCTCTTCCCCAGGCTGGATGGAAAACCTTGAAATTTGTCTCTTCATCTCTAAAATAGATAATAAAAGCACCCACTGTGCAGGGTTCCTGCGAGGATCAAATAAATTAATCTAGGTAAGTGCTTAGCATATAGCCTGGCACAAATGATACACATGTTATTAGGTACATCATAATATAATACTAATCTCACTGACTAAAAATTACTTGTCACGTGCCTGTCTCCCTCAATTACCTCACTAAATTGTAAGCATCCTACAGGCCAGACTTGATCTTAATCATCTGTGTCACCTCAGCACCAAGCACAGGGCCTAAATAGACTTAAAACAAACTGGGAGGCCAAGACTCAACCCACTGAGAGCACTGAGTCGTTATCATTGGTGCCAACCCCAACCTGCTCAGCCTTTGCCACTTCAAGCCACACTGGCCTGACGCCTTTTGTAACTGAGGGCTTTCTCTGACCTCGAAGTCTACCCTGTCTGCAACATGGGAGGCCCAAAGTGCCGGAGAATCAACGCCCCCTGAGGCAGCCTTCAACGAATGACTGATAGAAACTGGTGTATAAACACCCCAGCTCCCTCACCCCTGGGGTGGATAACTCAGAGGTGTGTGTTCTACTGTCTCTGCCGGTTCCCCAGCAGGTGTACGTTCCAGGTGTCCAGAGTGGTAACTCCCTTGGTGACACACTTTCCCACCCTGGTCTCGCCTTTTTACTCCCCTACCAATGTTTCTTGGCTTCACCTCCAAATAAACTACTAAACTCCAATCCTCATCTCACAGTTGGCTCCTGGGGAAACTCCAACTAACACTCACTATAAAAGTAGGATGGATCAAGTTGCCAGGAAGGTGATGTCCCTGACTTAAGTATTTTTACGTATCACGAGGGCTCTGGCTTTACTCCTGCTCGTATTTCATCTCTCAGGGTATGTGTCCCCATCCACAAGACGGCAGGGACTGAAATGGGAAGTGGAAGAAGCATAATCCCTTTTCCAAATGATGAAATAAATAATTCTCCTCCACGTCTGAGACTGGTATTAAATGAAACTTGAGGTAAACTTCCGAGCACAGCTTGGGGCTGGCTCTGTTTCTAGGGAAATACATACTTTTAAAATTAAGCTTGAGGCTAAAAGCTTCGAACAATACATCTCCCTGAGGCACACTCCTCTGGGGACAAATATACAGGGAAATTTTCAAACAGGGTGCTTGGTTTATCACTTGGTGTCTCTTTTCTTCTGAGGAAGGAAGTCCCTTTATTTCTACTGAGAAATCGAGCCCACCTGGACCTCTTTCAAGGTTCAAGAGTTCTTCAGCTGTCCCCTACCGCCACCTCTTAAAAACCTCAGATCATTTATTTTTGGAAATAACCTTTTGGGAGTTGAAACAGATAGTGTATCAGTAATCACTGTTGTTCCTTATGCCCCGTCCTCATGACATGAAGAAAAGAGGGTCAAATAAAAAACACAAAAACCATCCTGCTATGTAATTAAAATACATCCTCAAATCTGTTCTCTTATCCTTCATAGAAAACTGTGTAATAACGGTAATCAGAATTTCTAGGCATTTAAATTTATAACCTCACTGAGCAACTCCATAGGTAACATTTTGCCCATTTTACAGATGGAAAGTTTGAGAAGTGAAGCTTAAAAAACTGACCAGGGTCACATTACATAGATAGTAGAGCTAGGATTTTTAACCCAGGAGAGTCTGACTTTAGAATTCTACATTCAGTGATTACCTGAGGTGAAGCTTAAGTATGATTTAACTGATAAACATCATATAAGTAAAGGTGATAATAATTCCACTTGATATCTGGCAAGGAGACAGAGAACATATGAAAACTGACAGGCATCAGCGGGAAAAGTCCAGTAAATAGGGAAGAATTCTCATAGATTTGCCAGTGAAATTTTCCATCTAAGATTCTGCATATTCTTTCTTATTTGTATGTCAAACATGCAAGCACCTACAACAGAATCTTGGAAGAATCTAATCTGTAGGAAGATGAAATTAAAGCCAGGACAAATTGAATGAATAGGACAATTACACTTTCACTACAGAAAAGGACCCATGGCCCACTGTACCAAGACCAACACAGGGACTGTAAGATCTCACAGCTTCCACAGAAAGGAATATGCTAAACTCTCTCCTTACATTTCCCACCTGCCTCTCACTTTGAGCTTGGTGTCAGACTGCCCTGGTTCAACTCTGAGCTCCAACATTCACTAGCTATAGGGACCAAAGAAATTTCCTCATCTTTTGCAGGCCTCTTTAGTTTTGTCATGAAAATATAGCCAGAAATAATACCTTTTACAAATTGTTGTTGTGAAGACTTAATTAGAATTCATACAAAAGGCAAGACTCAGTGGCCAGCACATAATAAGCACTCGGAAACCTCTCAGGAGTATCCTTCTGCCTCCCCCTGATTCCTGAGCACGCAAGGGAAGTGCACAGTCACCTCCGGCCTCAAGCTCTACCCAGCTGTCTTGGTGCTTAGCTTCCCTTTAAGCCTAGAGCAAAGGAGAGAAACCCTTGTTTTGGGAACTGGTGGCTGCATTGAGGTCCAGGGAAGGGCTATTACATTAATAATATGACCATGTATAGGACTCCAAGGCCAGGGGGTCCCCTCTTTCATTCCCAGCCTCTCTGGGATGGGATTTCACAATGAAGGACCTAGAGGATAATCCAGCAATGGGGCAAAGTGCTGTCATGGTGCTTTGCGGAAAGCTGAGCAGAAAGAATATGCTAACGACAAGGAGAAGGCATATTCAGGTCTGCATCTGGGAGACTGATGGGTGGCCCGGGATCTGGGCCTCTTCTCCAGAGGTTCATAACAATATCCTCCATTGACCAAAGAACTTTACAGAAATGATTCCTAGCCCTCATCGTAAGTCAATAAAATGCTGCCAGTATGCCTATTTTACCGATTCAATTGATCTCAAGTTTCAATTAACCTATCAGCGTGCCCTAGCCAGGAAGTGGTGGATTTGGGATATGAATCAAGACATCCTGGTCCAGAACCCTACAATTCTCTACTTCCTCTTCTGTGTCTCTCTTGAGTGATTAGTGTTTCTATAGATACACCTGAAAACTGTGTTGTAGACACAGAGATGCACCACCCAGATCTTTCTTCAGGGAAAGCCTTGCTGCCCAGCTGTCTCTCCTGGAGTTCAGGAGCTGCCACAGCTGTGAAATGCCAGCTGACCCCAGATTACAACCTCTGAGCAGCTGGTGTAGGGACAGAGTGAGTTGGGGAAACGATGGCGAAGGTCTAGCCGCTCCTGCCTGATGCAGGACACTGTGATGAGCAATACCGGCCCCAGAGCTCTCCCTGTTGGGCCTGCCTTCCAGTTCTACCTCTGCCTCTATCCAATCTCGCGTCCTCCCCTTCTGTTTATAGGCACTGATCCCAGTAAACATCTTGAACCTCCAATTCTGTTTCAGGATCTGCTTCCAAAGAACCCAACCTGTACTGCAGAGTAAGGCCTTTTAAGCCACAGAAAGGTGGGCTCAAGTATTGGGAAACAAATTTGTGTTTCAGAGTCAAAAGAGCTCATCCACTTTCTGTACCAGGCAAGCCAGGTAACCTCACTAAACTTACATGAAAATAAAGACTAATATTACTTCAGAGGATCAATCAAGACAACGTGAATAAAAATCACAGCACATCTCATAACGGTCATCACTGTTACCCCAACAGACTCACCTCATTCCATTATGGATGAGTGGGGAAAGGTTATTTTGTGGCACGGGAAAAGGCTCCTTTCTTACCCAGTGACTCAACTGGCCTCTCTCTAAAGTAGAGCAAATGTCATTCTTTTCCAAAAGTCTCCAAAATCAGCATCCCCAGCCGAGGCAGGAAAGTAAAGAACACTGTTGTTCTTGTAGAGCAGAGCCGTAGCATATAATTTAATCATTAAGAGGCAAATTAACTCTTCTGGCAATACTCTTCTAAGTATGTGTGGGCAAACCCATTAGCATTGTGCCTGTAAATCTTGAAATGTCTTTGCAAGACAAACTATGATATCAAAGGCCAGGGGTGGGGTGGGGAGTGCCCTTCCCAGGTGGTTTGACCTCCTATGGAGACATGTAGGAGGGGCAGGGTGGGGAGCTGAAAGGATGCTAATGGCATGTTGTGACTTTTTCATAAACCCTTTGAAAATAACAAGTGCCAAACTTCCCCTACCTAGAGCCAACAATAAATCTATTCTTTTCCCAGGAAAACCATTCACTCTGTCTTCAGCAGCTCTCCTGAACTCTGCTGAATTCGTTCAGTTTGGATTGTTTGTTTTTGTTTTTTTGGAGGGGTCCTAACTGGGAGCCTTACTCTGTAAGTAGAAAAGGTGTCTTCCAATAGTATACTCTGTAGCTATTTATTTAGTGGGGTTTTCAGAATAATGAATATGAAGTTGGCTTCGATTCTGTAGCCAAATATATATTTATGTTATTGACTCAAATTCAAGCTGACCAATCGGGTTGGCTGTCTCTGGCCTTCAATCCTTCCAAGGCTTGAGTGTTTCAGTCAATATGCTGATCATTTACATGATGACCCTGCTTAAACCATTTAATAAAATGTAAACAACATGAAAGTGTATTGGAAGTCAACATAACTCATTACTGCTGCCTATACGTTCATCAGAATCCTGAGGGGGGGGGGGGTGCCTGACCTGATTGGAGGTTTCCTCCAGAGTCATACAATAATTTTAGCTGTGAAAGGAAATTTTATGGCATGTAAGATTAGCCCACACTCATGCAAGGTCAAAAATAATAGAATCAATAGGCAAACTCAATACCGTTAACATTTTGAGAAAATTACTCCCAGAAAACAATGTCAACAACAGATTGAAACGAGTCTCCAAAGTCGTCCCATTGATTTCCTTTCACTTTGGTGGCAACCTAACTCTTTCTTTTATGCAATATGGAATTTTTTTTAGTCTTTTTTTTTCAGCTCTGCTTTAAACATGGAATATTTCTGTTGCACTTTTTTTTTTTGACTGATGTCAAACATTATATGTGTCAGAAAACTTTATATGGTTGTTCATATCAAAGAGAACAGAATATGGAGACTTATTCCATCATGTAAAGCCGTTAGTCGTTCTTTAGGGCTCAAGTGATAAATTCAGGAGTTATTTTAATTACAGCAAAAGGCATCCAAATGCAAATGTAAACAGTGCTGTTAGTAAATTAACAACTAAATGAAAACCTTACAGGAAAACACATGGCCTTGGGAATGGCTTTACATTAGATGTATTGTATGCACTGTCATCATCCTTGATGTGGGAAACGGAGATCATGGTTTGACAAGAGATCCATGATCTTTAGTGTTGAGTGAAAGAAGAGCCAAGCATTAGCCGTGGAATAGCACCCCAGGCTTTTCTGCTGGAGTCCTGACTCACCCCAACTACCCCAGACTATTCTTCCCCAATCTTCTCATTTTAGTCAACGGCTCCATCTACTCCTCCATCACTGACTGACTTATTCAAGCCGAAACCTTGAGAATTATCATTGATTTCTCACTTTTCCTCTTTCCCACAGCCAATCCATCGGCAGCTCTGGGAGTTTTACCTCCAAATTACATCCTGAATCCACCCACTTCACTTCATCTCTGATCGTTCATTGCAACAGCCTCTCTCCTGTTCTCTGAGCTTCCATTCTCTACCCAATAGGCCATAATGATCACTTTAAATCACAGATTTAATCACATTGTGCTCACCTTTAAAGATTTTTTGATGTGGACCATTTTGGTTTTTTTAACATCTTTACTGGAGTATAATTGCTTTACAATGGTGTGTTAGTTTCTGCTTTATAACAAAGTGAATCAGCTATACATATACATATAACCCCACGTGGACCATTTTTTAAAATCTTTATTAAATTTGTTACAATATTGCTTCTGTTTTATGTTTTGGTTTTATGGCCCTGAAGCATGTAGGGTCTTAGCTCCCCAACTAGGGCTCAAACCTACACCCCCTGCATTGGAAGGCGAAGTCTTAACCACTGGACCGCCAGGGAAGTTCCCTGTGCTCATTTTTAAAACTCTTTCATAGGTGCCCATCACACTTAATATAAAATCCAGACTTCCTTACTGTGGTCCACCAGGCCCTCCATGGTCTGCACCCTGCTACCTCTCCTTCCTCACCTTCAGTATCTCCACCACTACCTTTCCAAGCTCCAGCCCCACTGGCCTCCTTTTGTGACTTTAACTATGTCAAGCTTAATAACATTCCAAGGCCTTTGCCTAGAAAAGAGGGGGAGAGGGAATCAGAGTCTATAAATCATTTTCTCTAACATATAATCTTTTTGTCCTCAAGTGTCATTACTAGTGATAGCATTTATCAGTTGAAGGCATCACTGCTCTTTTTGTTAAATTTTCTTTTGGAGTAATTTTCCAACCTTTCAGAGTTTCTCTTCAGTCTCAGTGTTCTTGCCCCCTTCCCCAGATACACTGGGGAACCATGGAAAAGCTATGTTCTCACAGTTGAGGGAAGGTGTGCCTGGCCCACGAGCTCCCCTTCCACATTGGTTCCTCCTGTTCACAGTCTTCGGGTATCTCCCTCCGTCCTACTGCAATGACTGTCATGCTCAGAGGGCATTCTGGGCTGGTATCCACCAAGATGGAGTTGAACCCACCTACTCTTTTGGGCTCTGCACTGGCACCTGGTGTTAGTGATCATGGATCTCACCACTGCCTCTCAACATGGCATGAAGTCCCAGTCATCTAAACTTTCTTTTCCTGAACCCAGTCTTCTTCCAGGCAAATGGAACATATAACATTTCCACATACTCTTTGGTACAGGGGTTGACTGCTCCCCTGTCGTGCTTGGGGAAAGGGGGCCCTGTGAGGCTGCCCAGGCTGACTGGTAGTAGTATCCTGCCCCAAACCACGTCAGAGGCACCCTTGTGCCCAATACAGTACTTTCCTGAAGGGTTCACATTCTTCCAAAACTTCAACTAAAGAATTGTGTTCTAGGGATTCCCTGGCAGCGCAGTGGTTAAGAATCCGCCTGCCACTGCAGGCGACACGGGTTCGAGCCCTGGTCCAGGAAGATCCCACATGCTGGGGAGCAACTAAGCCCAAGCGCCACAACTACTGAAGCCCGTGCACCTAGAGCCCGTGCTCCGCAACAAGAGAAGCCACTGCAATGAGAAGCCCGCGCACCGCAACAAAGAGTAGCCCCCGCTCGCCACAACTAAAAAAGCCCGCGAGCAGCAGCAAAGACCCAACGCAGCCAAAAATTAATTAATTAATTTTTAAAAAGAATTGTGTTCTAGACCCCAAGTCCTAGGTGACCTCAAACCTAGAACCAGGATACTCCTGCCACAATTCCTGCCATCCTCTATCCTGGCCACATTTCTGGGCTCCTCCTTCTGTCCTCTGAGGGCTTTTCCCATCCTGTGTGATCAGAAATTTCTCTGAATTCATAACCTCACCTTTCCCACTCTAAGTTTTACTTTGTGGTCTTCCCACAGCCCTGGTCCCTGAGGTGTAAAAGCCCAGATTGGGAAATAGCCAGAATAAGAGTGCTTTCCTGTAGAAGCCTGGCTTTTAAGACTATGTTCTTACTAAACACCTATTTTGAAATTTAAAGCTAAGAGTTGTAATTAACATAATTATTCAATAAGTGTTGCTTGAGGATTTTTTAAATTTTTTTTTTGAAGCCACCTCAAAAGTGCAGGAAAGTTACAGGTATTACTTGGAAAAAAAGAACTATTTTCTCCTGAAATAGAAGAGTATGTTGCTGACCTGATGGCCCAAACACTTTAGTGTGTATTTCCTACAAACATAAAATTATCTTACATAACCACAATCAACCATCAAAATCAGGTAACTAGCATGATATATTCCTGCCACCTAATCCTCAGATACCATTCATGTTTCTCCAAGTGTCCTAAGAATGGCTTTTGTAGTAAAAGGATCAAGTTCAGAATCGCCTGTTGCATTTAGTTCTCATGCCTCTATCCTTAGTCTGGAATAATCCCTTGGTCTTTCCTTGATTTTCATGACCTTGACATTCTGGAAAATTATAAGCCAGTAATTTTGTAGATCTCCTCTGGTATTCCTGCTGTTCCCACCCTTCTTGCCTGTGAGATATTATAGCATCATTTGAAGCTGTGGGTAAGATGACAGACTCTAAAACAGACCTCCGGGGTCACAGTCTATCTCCAACACCCCTGACTATGTGGATGTGGGCAATTTATGTAAACACCCTGGGCTTCAGTTTCCTTGCCAGTAGAATGAAAGTAACCACCATGCCTACTTCCTGGGCTGTTGTAAGGATACTCTCCTTCCTGCATACTCAGAGACTGAGTTGTCTGGGAATATATGACCCCTGGCTGTAGCCCTGACAAATGACCAATAGGTAAAAGCAGTATCAATACCCCAGCTCCCTTGCTCCTGACTGAGGCAGTTTGAGGTGGTGTCTATATGCCAAAGCTCCCCTGTGGGTTAAGTCCAAGTCACCTTCCCCAGGACTCCTTGAGCCTGCCTGACTGCTCTGCCTCCTTTTCTTCCTGGCCTCATTTCACCATTCCTGTTCTGGTCTTTCCTGAGAACACTCCTTAACAAATTGCTTTCACACAAATCTTCATCTCAGGGTTTGCTACTGGGGAACACAACTTAAGACAGTTCCCATCTTTTGAGAGAGCAGTATGCCTGCCGCGTCAAGAACAGAGAGCACACAGACCAGCTCAGAAGCTGCTGGAGTTGTCCAAATGGGTACCATGTGGGCAGTGGACACACACAGCACATATTTGGAGGTGTAGTCTACAGGACTGGCTTCTAAATAGGATACAGGGAATAAGGGAGAGACAAATCAAGGACAAATCCTTAGATGTATGCAAATTGTTTGACATGAAGAGCAGAACAGTACTTTAGCTATGGAGAGCTGATATTCTTAGAATCTCAGTTAATAATACGAAACATCGTCGGTAACAAGGACTGTAGACACACAATAGAATTTAATCTCTGGTACCACAGTCTCACACTGGGAAATTACAATGCCTCGAATTTAACAGGTTTCATTTTCAGAGTGAATAGTTTGCTTTCACAATCTCTCACTGCCAGTGATGCTCTTGCAGTCCTCTTCCTCCTTTATAGTCTAATCCCTTTGATGACCTCAGAAAGGGCTTCAATATCTTTTCATTTTGGCAAGGCATTGATAGTACAGGGAGAAAAAACATTGGTGTAGGTATTGGAAGACTTGAGTTCCAGTCCACCAACCCCAGAACTTGGGTGGGTCACCTAAAATCTCATCCCCAGTCTGCTCAACTGACTTAATAACTGAATTCTGCAAATATTTATTGAGCATCTATTTATCAGGCTTGGTTAAAGATTAAGGATACAACAGTGAAAACAATCATCCTAGCCCCTGACTTCACAGAGCTTATAGGAGGATAAAATTCCCCCTCCTTATCTACAGACAACATAGATGTTTATGATAGAAATGTTTTGTTAAATTACTGGGACAGGCAAATGCAAGTATTATTAGTATTTGTGCTGTTTCTCTACTTATGATTTCTTACATGTTTTCCCCAACTTTCTTGTATTATCCATTACAATTCAAATGCTTTTCCTATGCATTCTGAAGAAATGCTCATGTACGGTTGTGGCATAATCCTCCATCTGGAACCTTTTAGGCCCCATATATTTTGAAATTTAGGTATTACTTGCATCTTAGGTAATTCAGAGCAGATACATTAGGTAACACTCCCTAAAGGGACCAGGGCAGATCCCTGTAATCAAACTCAGTGTTTCTGCAGTGAGCCATACAAATATTCCCACTCAGCAGGATGAATACAACGTGTATGTTCATGGCAGTTTAATTCAATTTTGGTCATCAGATTAGTTAAAAATTTTAAATAAACGAAGTTTGGTTTGCAGGTGATTTTTTTGATTTTGGACTTGCATTTAAGGAATTGTGGGCCTAGAGCCCATATTGTTCAAAATAAGCAGGACATGGATTGGGGCTTAAAGACCAAATTTATCAAAGATATTCATTATAATTACATTTGTATTTGATCTATAGATGACCCAACTTTATAAACTTAAAACACCTCCAGGTTCAATAATATGTCATTGATCCATAAAATACTTCTAAGTATTTATATTTATCAGCCTCATAGAAAGCTATATCTGATGTAGAAACCACAAAAATAAATAAATAAAGGCAGCCTAGCTCTGATATCCTGGATCATAATTCGCGTGAACATCAGTAGTCAGCTATAATACAATCTTTAAGGCCCCAGGAGGGACCAATGAAAGCTGGCATGACGGAATTGGACCATGCCATATGGTGGATCAGCTTTTCACATGCTTGAAATGGCATCATCCGGAGAGAGCTCTTTAGAATTCACACTGGGGCCAATGACTTCCACTTAAGACCATCCCCCTGCCCACAACACCTAGAATAAATGCTGACTTCTTCTCTTGGTCTGGCACTAAATGACCTTATCATTCTGCATTTCTATGGATGGCCAGTCACAACGGCCTTCTAATACACAAAGCTCCCACCCACCTTTGCTTGACTGTTCCTCCGCCTAAAACACTGAACAGGTCCTACTCTTTACACACATTGCTCCTCTTCATCATCCAGGTTTCAGCTCAAAGGTCACTGACACAAAAATATCCCCATCCTTATTGATCACCCTACTGATTCCATGTAGGCTCACCTGCATAATCTCTCCATGCCAATATCCTTAACTTAATCATGTCTGTAATATCCCCTTTGCCATGTAAGGAAACACATTCACAGGTTTTGGACATTAGGACACGTACATCGTTGGAGGCTGATCATTCTGTCTACTACACATCATATTCTCCAAGGTGTCAACTAGAGCTCCAAGCAGCGAGTCCACATTCCAGACACAACAGGAAGGAGGGGAACGTATCACCACAACTACCTGCTTTGAGGAGCCTTCCCAGGAGTTCCCCACTGTCATATCCCACTGGCTAAATTTAATCATGGTCTGTTCAAAGGAAATACAAGAAAGACAAGGAAATGTAGGTTTTATTCCGGGGGTATGTGCCGAGCTCAAAATGAAGGTTCAGTACAAAGAATGAAGGGCAGATGGATATGTGGAGCCCCCCAGCAGTCTGTACTGTACTCTCCTGCTGGGATGTAGGTGTGACAATGGCAGGAATCATCTCTCCGCTGCCTGTTCTTTCCCACAGAGCTTGAGCAGCATGTGAGCTTCAGCAGGTACAACGAGCTGTAGAAATTCAATCTGAAGCCATTCCTGATGGAAGCCAAGCTCCTTGGAGACAGGAACCTTGTTTCTCATGCTCACCTCTTATTCCTAGTGCCTAAAACAGTGTTAGGCACACAGCAGACTTGCGATATTTGTTGACTGAGGAGTGAATCTTATCTCTTTAATGGCTGGTGCAGAGGGTCTCAACCAGAGATAATTCTGGCCCCCAGGGGACATGTGGTAATACCTGGAGACATTTTTGGTGTCACAACCAGGATATGGGTGTCACTGACACCTAGTGGGTAGAAGCCACGGATGCTTCTCAACATCCTACAGAGCACAGGACAGTGAATTATCCAGCCCCAAATGTCAATAGTGTCGAGGACATGGTGTCAAAAGTTCATGGACCCAAGAATTCTAAATGTGCTTAAAAAACGACTATCAAGAACTCTGCTAAGGTGGGCAGAAACAGAGACACAGATGTAGAGAACAAACGTATGGATACCAAGGGGGGAAAGTGGCAGGGAGTTGGTGGTGGTGGGATGAAATGGAAGATTGAGATTGATATATATACACTAATATGTATAAAATAGATAACTAATAAGAACCTGCTGTATAAAAAGTAAATAAAATAAAATTCAAAAATTCCAAAAAAAAAAAAAGAAGAACTCTGCTAAGTGCCTGGAGTAGACAGAGCCCCATTGCCTTCATGTTAGAATTTAAATTCTGTGGTGTGAAGCATTAAGCTCTTTGTGGTGTGGCCTACACCTGCACACCTTGCCTCATGCTTCCTGAAACCTCCACGTCCATCTTGCTGGAGCAATACCACCTCCTTGCAGGTCACCAGACATATCTCTACATCCATGAGCTCCTTTGCTCAAGAAACTTCTCCTTATTCACCTGTTTATATTTTTGTATGTCTTTAAAGAACGATTTTCCTTTTGGAAGCTTTTTCTAAAATATTTTTTTTCATCTTCCTGTAATACTCTCATCATGGCATATCAGTTTTTACTGGTGTGTTAGTTTCCCAGGGCTGCTGTTACAAAGTACCAGAAACTGGATGGCTTGAAAAAAGAGAAATTCATTACTCCCAGTTCTCGAGGCTAACAGTCCAAAACGAAGGTGTCAGCCAGGCCATGCCCTCTCTGAAGACTCTAGAGGGAGGATCCTTCCTTATCTCCTCCAGCTTCTGGAAGCCCCTGATGTTCTTCAGCTTGTGGCAACATAACTCCAGTCTCCGTCTCTGTTTTTACATGGTGATCGCTCTCTTCTCTCTTCTTATAAGGACACCAGTCATTTTGGATTAAGGGCCCTCCCTACTCCGGTATGACCTCATCTTAACCAATTACATCTGCAAGAACCCTATGTTCAAATAAGGTCATAATATGAGGTACTAGATGTTAGAATTTCAACATATTTTTGGGGGGGACACAATTAAACCCATACAGCAGGCATAATAACAATTAAACATACTGGTCTTTGAAGAGAGAATGAGAGAACTTCAACTATATAGGTTTAAGCAAAAGAGGAGAATGTATTCGTTTACATACCTGGACACACCAAGGGGTAAAGCAGCTTCAGGCATAGCTGGATCCAGGAGCCCAAATGCCATCCTAAGGGCTTGATTTCCATCAGTCTCTAAACTCTGATTTCTACTGTGCTTGGCTTCATTTTCATGCATGCTTTTTCTATGTGGCAACCCCCAGAAATTACAGAATTACAGTACCTAGAAATCCTATTGGAGCAAGTACAGCTGATAAGAACTTGTCTTCCTCTGGTTCTGCAATTCTAAGATTGAATACTATTGTAATACTTTGGGTCAGATGGCCACCCGAACCTACTACAGTGCTAATCGGCTCAGCCTGGTCACATGCCCTCCCCTGGAGTTGGGAGTAGTAATGAGGTCAGCCATCTCTACAACTCATGGCCTAAGAATGGAGAAGAATCGTATTATGGAAAATCAGAAGAAGTAAGAGTTGTTGAAATGGAAAAGACAGCAAATATTTACTGCAGATAATTTTGTTTCCTCTTTCCTGGGAGATGCTAAGCAGGTTGATGTAAAACATGACATCATTCTTGTTAGAGTCTGTGCAAAGCACAGAATCACCCGACAGACCACCTGACACACAGTAGGTGATCAATAAATGTTTCTCGGATCGAACGGGGATTTTTTTCTGGTATTTTTATGGCCCTCGTGGGCACCTCTTCCCTTTTTTTTTGATCTAAGTGTCATTATGCATGCTCTCCAACTACATCCCCCTCTTTTCTTACCAGTGAAAGTAGTAAGACATTCTAAATATAAACCATTTTCTTGTCTCTTTTTGCAAAAGTATGATCCTACCGTTGGTGGACCTAGAGTTATTAGGTAAAGTTATACAGCTGTTACTATCGTGATTGCAATGTTTAAATGCCCACCTTCCTCTCAGGCCCCCACCGACGTCTTCAGAAGATACGTGATTTACAAGCAAGAAGAGTATGCTCAGAAAATCCCAATCAAAGGGATTTTGCTCAAAGTTGCTCAAAGAATATGTCAACAGCAATTGGGTTCACCAGCTTTCACCAAGAGATCGTAAAAGAGTTTGTGATTTTAATCAAAGTTTGTCATCCACCCAGAACTTAAGAAATGAATTTCCATCAAAAGGAAATTTAAGCTTCTGAAAGTTACTTAGCCCTAAAGCCACAAGGGTGAACTCTGGGTCCAAAAGGAAAATAAAAATCAATCATGACAATTATTTTACTAAATTATTTTAAACTGCAGTGTATCGAAAAGGCTCAGGTAAATGTTGGCTGTCACACCAACAAGCAGTGCTGTCCCCATCCTTGACCTTTTTCTTGTTAAAACACATGTCAATATGCAAAACAGAAGTGTTCCGTATCAGAGCCAAATGCACTCTCCATTTCTAGAGGTTTCCCAAAACAATCAGCAGAAAACGGAATTCAAGGGACTATTCTGCTTTGTTAGAGACATGAACAAACAACCTTTAAAAATTGTCTTATTTGAGGGTTTGCAGTAGAGGGAGTGCCACAATCCCTCGGCCTGATGGGACAGGGGATGGGGGTGTTTCCAGAATCAGGAAGAAGGAAAAGCTATGTGGAAAAGGCTACCTTGATCACAGTGGCATCGAGCAAACAACCAGCCAAGACAAACCCAGAGGAAGGGAGCCTAGGAAATAAATACCCCGGCCTCACTCTCTTCCCTCTGATTTCTTGCCAACTCGCCCAATAGAAAGCTGGAGGGCTGGAGGGCGGGGGAGCAGGTTGCCCCTAAATATCAGAGGGGGAAGTGGATCTGCAGGGGTGAACAGATGTCTGGCACACTTGATGGATACATATGGATTTCTCAGCCCATGGCACGTGGGGAAACCAGAGGTGACTGTTACTACATACAGCACATGGCCACACCCAGAGGAATATCTGACAACAGGAAAGAAGAAACGATTTTTACAGCAGACACCAAGATATTCCAATATGTGGATGGTTCATTCGAAGAGTACAAATTTTCTCCCCAAAGGAATTCAAATAAAACTCATATGGGGGCTTTCCTGGTGGTGCAGTGGTTGAGAGTCCGCCTGTCAATGCAGGGGACACGGGTTTGTGCTCTGGTCCAGGAAGATCCCACATGCCGCGGAGCGGCTGGGCCCGTGAGCCATGGCCACTGAGCCTGCGCGTCCGGAGTCTGTGCTCCGCAACGGGAGAGGCCACAACGGTGAGAGGCCCGCGTACCACAAAAAAAACAACTCAGGGGCTTCCCTGGTGACGCAGTGGCTGAGAGTCTGCCTGCCAATGCAGGGGACACGGGTTCGGGCCCTGGTCTGGGAGGATCCCACGTGCCGCGGAGCAGCTAGGCCCGTGAGCCATGGCCGCTGAGCCTGCGCGTTTGGAGCTTGTGCTCCACAACGGGAGAGGCCGCGACAGTGAGAGGCCCGCGCATCGCATCGCGGTGAAGAGTGGCCCCCGCTCGCCACAACTAGAGAAAGCCCACGCACAGAAACGAAGACCCAACACAGCCAAAAATAAAATAAATAAATAAAATTTAAAAAAAAAAACCAAAAAAACAAACAAAAAAACAACTCATATGGAATGGGACTGGTTAGGTAGGGACCCAGTTCTCCAAGGTGTCAGAAGATATCATTGTAATATAGATACCTCAACAATTTAATAACAAGTAGCCCAGGAAAGTTTACAAAGAATTCCATAAGCTCATCTTAGACAGGTAGAGACATGTTTGGGAGATTTATTTATAAGGTTTCTCTCCAAAGTGTTTAAAATTCATTGGCTAATTCATGAAACACACAATAATAATAACTGACATTTTATTGAGTTCTTACTATGCACCAGGAACTGTACATGCAAATACCACTTTATCCTCACCTTAGCCTCATGAGCTAGTGCGATTATTTCATTCTCATTTTGCACAAGACAGTTAATAATTTGTCCAAGTTTCCACAGCCAGTAAGATTTGGTGCCTGGCTTAAAAGCAGGCACTCTGGCGCCAGAGTCTGCATTCCTAACCAGACACACAGCCCCTCTAGTCCATGTGTGCAGCACCTGCCATGTGTAAAGCAGAACGCAAAGATGATTTTTAAAAATCAAAAGAAAGAACCACTATCGCGGCACTTCAGTTAATCTAAGTATAGAAAAGGCACACGTGGTATATTAGTTTTCTAGTGTTGTGTGACACATTACTGTCAGTTTAACAGCTTACAGTGAACCCATTAATCAGCTCCAGGTCTATAGGCCAGAAGTCCAGGCAGGGCAGGGCTGGGTTGTCTGCTCAGGATCATACAAGGCTGAAACCCAGGGACTGGCTGAGCAGCATTCATGTCTTGTACTAGAGACGGATCCATTTCCTACCTTATTCAGATTGCTGGAACTGAAGTCCTGGTTTTCTATGGCTGCTGGCAGGGGCCACTCACAGCTCATAGAGGCCACCCACACTCCTTGCCATGCAGCCTCTTCCATCTTCACAGCCAGCAATGGACACTCTCCCTCATGTCAAATCCCTTTCATTCTTTAAACCTCTTTCTTCAGGAACAGCCCAATTTCTCCTTCAAGGGCTCACCTGATTGGGTCAGGCCCACCCAGGACAATCTCCCTATCTTAAGGTCAACTGATTACACATCTTAATTTACATTGGCAAAATCTTTTTTTCCATAGGAGTGATATTTCATCATATTCACAGGTTCCTCTCACACTCACGGGGAGGGGATTATCCGAGGCAAAGGGCACAGAGGATCATACTAGAATTCTGCCTACAACCTCTGGTATTATCATGGGATGAATACAGAGCCAATAATATATACACAGAAACCATTAACCTTGCAACGCTGGCCTAAGACTATACAGGGTCCTCCCTGCACTCAGCCACTGATACTCAAGTTGCTAGATTTCTCTGAACCTCAGAGGACTTCCTTTCACTGCTGTTGTAAAAGCCATAGTATAAGCCTCAAGCGGCTGTGAGGGGTAAAGATTAACTCCATGTGACTACCTACCACAGCACCTGGCAAGGAGGAGGCACTGAGTAGCTCTTAGTTACTAGAATTAACAATAGCACTGCCGTTAATATCTTTATTGCTATTCATATTTGAATTATTTAACCAGAACTGAGATAAGCCCACACTAAGTTCATAGCACAGCTGAGAAAATCTCTGTGGCTTGTGTGTTTTAACATGGATTCTGGGGGCAATAACCCTGGTCACCGATGCATCAACTCAGGAATAAAAGCAAGTGGCCCCTGGCAAGAAAGGAATGAGGATATCGCACATTCCAGGTCCATTTACAAGAGATGTATCACTCTTTATAGATTCCTCAGACAACAAGAGCACAAAGGTTTCCAGAGAGGAAAGCCTGAGATATTCTAATATATGGACAAAAATATTTGTACGATTCTTCAAAGCAAATAGTCTCTGCCCAAAGCAGACAAGCAACTGAAAAAATTAAAATGTCCCCCTCTATTTAACTATCACAAGCTTCTCATTTACATTTGCTTTTATTTCAACAACATTGTATGTCAGGCTACTTCCTACAAGATATAACTTATTTCAGTTCTGTTTGCTTATCAGTCAAGGGAAAGCACTAAAGGAGATGAGGTGGGGCTGTTCCATTTGGGGGGGACTATGTCCTTTCTGGAAGCATCACCCTCTTTAACTGGTAAGGACAAGGAAGCATTTTCTGATTTTGTCTAGAGCAGTGGCCTCCAAAGTAAAAAACAGGAAAAACAGGCAACATTAGACCTTCTATTTATACTTATTTTCATGCTAAAACTAAGAAAGAAATTAAGCTTTGCTGTATTTTGCGGAGCACAGGCTCCGGACGCGCAGGCTCAGCGGCCATGGCTCACGGGCGCAGCCGCTCCGCGGCACGTGGGATCTTCCCGGACCGGGGCACGAACCCGTGTCCCCTGCATCGGCAGGCGGACTCTCAACCACTGCGCCACCAGGGAAGCCCAAGCTTTGCTGTATTTTAATAAGCAGCTTGGCACTCGTCTCACTTGATCTGAGTCAGTTGCATAAGGTGTTGCAGGAATGATGAAAAAAGATGGGAATCCTACAACCCAGCAGAATTCTTTTTTTTTTAATTTTTTAATTTTACTTTAGTTATTTTTTATAGAGCAGGTTCTTATTAGTTATCCATTTTATACACATCAATGTACACATGTCAATCCTAATCGCCCAATTCATCCCACCCACACCCTCCCACTGCCACTTTCCCCCCTTGGTGTCCATACATTTGTTCTCTACATCTGTGTCTCTATTTCCAGCAGAATTCTTATTCCTTCTAGCCTACAGCTTCCTGAGGTTTTTCCAATTCACACATGCCCAGTAATATGGATTCACAGATTGCACTACCTGCTCTTAACTACAGCAGCTCTTACAAAAAGGACAAGTGGCTTAAAAATTCCTGCAAAGAAATCTGAGTTGAAGGAAATAGCAACAATGCAAAGTACCTACATTCAACAAGAAAACAGCAGAACTCCTCCCACTCCTACTATGAGCTTTTTGTCAGTTATGCTGTGATGTTAAAAAAAAAAAAAGTGATGATCAACTCAGATCTGCCAAGAATTCAAAGCCCAAAGCCCACAGAGTTATTAAGAAGATTATTTTAAATATAGATTTACATTTATATCCATGGCCCAATACTTTTTGTACTAGAATATAGTCTCCAGAAGGACAGGGGCATTATTTTTTTAAAACACTACTTCCTCATATTCTTAGCCTGACACATGGTAGGTGTTCCACAAATATCTATTAATAAGTCACTGAATCTGTAATGGCGAATGGGGCAGGTTATATTCTCCAAGGATATATCCAACAATATCTCCCTTCCCACACGTGGCTTACAAGGTGATCTTGTTATCTGCTCATTAAGAAGCATAGTCTAATTCCCCACTTCTTAAATCTGGGCAGGCTTATCAGTGCTTTGACTGACAGTTTACGGAGGAAGGAATGCTGTGTGACCCCTGAGGCTAAATCAGGAAAAGCCATGCAGCCTCTCCACCTGGTCTTCTTGGGATGCTTGTTCTGAGGGAAGCAAGCTGACAGGTTAGAAGTCCAGCTACACTGAGACCACCACGGTGGAGAGGCCACATGAATGTGTCCTGGTCAACAGCCCCAGCTGAGTCCCAGGGCTGCCAGCCATGTGAATGGGACCCCTTGGAAGTCCAGCCCATCAAATCTACACATGACTGCAGCCTTGGCCAACACTGGACTGCACGAATGAGGGACTCCAGAAGAGTACCATCCAGCTGGACTCTTTCTTAATTCCTGACCCAGAAAATGTGAGCAAAATAAAATTGTTGGTTTAAACCACTGAATTTGGGGACAATTAGATACATAGCCCAAAGTAACTGGAACAATGGCCCTCATCCCAAGTACCTGTTAGGTCTTGGTGTGCTTTAGAATAACAACATGAAGCCATCAAAAGTCATGAAACATGTAAAATTTAGCATGCAGTTCACACTTAATACTAATTTTGTTTAGTGAGAGCAAAGAGATTTCTTTTACAATTAATTAATAAAATAATTAAATTACAAGTTATTTATTTTTGTTTAATCTTACTCATTTAAACTTCTAGCTTACTTTTTATTTATGCTTTACAGTGGACATATCAGTATTTTAGTGCGAATACGCGATTTGTAAATAAATATATTTTATTTATTTATTTACAAATAAATAATGCATGGGGGTGCACGCTCAAAATATTTTAAAATCAGGGTACATGATTAAATTGCTAGCCACTGAGAAATTAACAAAATAGATCAAACCTCATCCAACTTGCTGCATAAAATTTCGGAGGGTTCTTGGACTTCTGTCACCCATGCCTGAAATCCCATCTTGAGTACTTTAAGCAACCCAATGCTTGAGTCAACACTTAAAGACATCCACACCTCAGTCTGAAATACTGTCATAAGCCAATCCAGTTCCTTCTGGAACACAAGGTAAATTTATCTGAAGATGTTTTATTTGGGAATCTTTCAACAGCAAGTGTCAAAAACCTAACTTGACTGGATTTAAGCAAAAAGGAGCCTTTATTGTCTTAAATACCATTAAAGCTAAAATGATAATCTACCCTCAGGCAGAGCTAGATCCAGCAATTCCAAAATTTCATCAGGACTCTCTCTTTATTTCTCATCTCTGCTTCCCTTAATGTGGCTTTTTTCTCTGGCTAACTCTCCCTTCACAGTAACAAAGCACCAGACTTCATCCTATGGACTTTGTGGTCCTAGTGAAAAGACAGTTTCTTGTTCCCAACGGAACCCATTAAAGTACCTGGCACCATTATAATTGGCCATACTTGGGTCAGTTGTCACACCTGGAGCAGAGGAAAGAGTCATCTCTCTCCAAACCTCATGGACTGGGAGGAGGAAGGAATGATTTCCCAAAAGGAAATTCAGGTGCTATTACCAGAAGGAAGAATGGACTTGGGGCAAGCAAACAACAGATGTCTATTTCAAGGGATACACAGAGGGAGTGATTCAGGCCACTGAGCCCCCAACACTCTCAGGAGCCATCCTGAAGCACAAAGTCTGCCATGTGAGTATAGAAACAAATGAAAAATCAAGGAGTCCCAGAAAGCCAGAAGGTCACACAAGGACGATGGAAACAACTGACTCGCTGATTCAGAAGGACTGGTGATTCTTGTACCTTTTAGAGCTTGAGAGCCCTAGGGTTAGAACTCGGTTAAAAAGGATGCTCCTGCTACATCTCCCTACAAGCCTACACACTTGAGAAGAGAACATTAAGGGTAGCGCTTATGAACATCTGGAGTCAAATCACAGAGGTCTCCTTCCTGCCCCACCACCTGGTAGCTGTGTGACCGTGTGGAAGCTCTTTAACGTCTTTGTACTTCATTTCCTCATCAGGAAGACAGAGTTGATTACAGCACCAACTGCATAAACTTCCAGCTAGCATTAAATGAGATTATATTTTCTCCTAGAGCTGCATAATGCACCAGTCAAGACGGTAGGGAGTGGAATCCACTGCTTGAGAGGAGTCTCTGCTCTCCTGCTCATGGCCAAGTAAATGTGGGTGATTTATTTAAATGCTCTGAAACTGTTTCCTCACCAGGAAGAAGTAAAATTGATAACAGTACTTGCCTCCTATGGTTTTTATAGGACTGACATCCCAGGTGTTCTACACTGTTCCGGGCAGATAGTAAGCACTCAACACATGGTAGCTGCTGGTCTTATGGAAGTTCTTCTCTCACTCAGTTGTAAGTCCCATAAGGACAGGACTTTTGCTTGCTGCTACAGGCCTTAGAACAGGGCCTAGCACATAATAGATGTTCGATAAATACGTGTTAAATGACCAGTTAAATACTTGTCATCAATGGAAGTATACTGTCTCAGTCCTCAGCCTTCTCATTTACAGCTTCCCATGTTTCCCAAATTTTCTGATAGGGATTCTTTATTCAATGAAGAGTAATCAAATACATATTTTATTTCAGATACCAACCTACACTCTGGGAATAGAACCGTAAACAAGGCACGCATAACATCTTCTCTTAGGAGTTTATATTACACAGAGAGAGGGAGGGGGACTATACTTCAGGTGGTTGGTGAGGTGTATGAAAGAAACAAAGCCCAGTGATGACAGGGAGTTGGGGGGGGGGGGGTTTATAGTTGAGATGGGGTGCTCTGGGGAGGATCCTGAGAAGCTGGCTTTTGATCTGATTCCCGAAAGATGGGAATAAGCCAGCCATGGAAAGAGCTGATAGAAGAGAACTCAAGGTAGTAATCATGAGGTGGATTCTGGATTGAATTACATCCCCCCAAAAAGATATGCCGAAGTCCTAATTCCCTGTACCCGTGACTATGACCCCGTTTGGAAACAGGATCTTTGAAGATAATATCAGGTTCAAATGAGGCGACCTCATTGATTAGGATGAGCCCTAATCCAATTGTGTACTTATAAGATGAAAAGAGACACAGAGAGACCACCACGTGACAACAGAGGCAGAGATTCAAGTGACGGGTCTACAAACCAAGGAACACCAAAGACTGCCAGCACACCAGAAGCTTGGAGACATGCATGGGAAATACTCTCCCCCAGAACCCTAAAGCGATCACGATCCTGCCAACACCTTGATCTCAGACTCCTAGCCTCCAGGACTCTGAGAGAATAGATTTCTGTTGTTTTTAGCCACCCAGTTTGTGGTACTTGGTCACAGCAGCCCTAAGAAATGAATACGGTGGGAATAAGCTTCTTGTTCAGTAGACAAAAAGGAAGAACAGGGATGCAGGACTACAAAGGAGAGAGTAAGAAAGAACAGAGTTGGAAGGGGGCGCTTAGGCAGGACCTTGTCAAAGCAGGACAACCAGTTAGCCTGAAGATAATTATCCCTGTTAAGAGCTTGAAGTGGCTTTTAATACCTTAGCAAGCAGCATCATTTAAATGCTGAAAGGAGGGAGGATTGACTGTGTTAAGTGAGCCCAGAAACATCCTGAGGAACCAGGAGTTGCTCAGAAAGCATGTCAGATGCTAAATTCGTCCTTGTGCCTTCTGATCTTTCCATCTCAAACCATCATCTGCCAATTGTTCTCCCACACCAAATTCTCTGTACTGTTCCAGAAGCGATGCAGAGATTTTCTATGAATGTGAATATATACATACATGTAAACATACATATTTTGCACATTGTCCTAAATCAATGGATCATACTTAAGAAACAGGTACCAGTTCCTGCAACCTATGGTCAATCTAGATTTTGAGGGTTTTTTTCCCTCTTTCTCTCGCGAAGCATGGAAATACTGCATTTTGTATGTTTTTCCGCACTGTGATCATTCTGATTTTGTGACTGTGTATTAGTTACCCTGGCAACATGGTAGACTTGGATCTGATTGGTCAGGTTGGCAGGTTCACTGGCAGAGCCGTGGGCCCAGTTTTGAGTGGTGGATATGTGCATGTTAACCAGAGCTACACAGACAAGCTTGGCCAAGAAAACCTGATCCAGCAGAACTTCTGCATCCCTTCTTCTGGCCAAAAGGACCTTTCCTCCACCTGCTGTGAAAGTCCCTTGCACTGCTTTTGGAAAGATGCAAGAACTCGTCTGTATCTTTGAAATATCTGTTAGAAAATGTGTTCAGTATTGGTATGTTCAGCCTGTAGCGCAGAACGCATTTACTTGTAATGAGAAATTAATTCTTGAGGAAGCTAAGGGAGAATGGTCCAACTGCTGGACCATGGGATTAGAACCTGCTACACAGCCTTAATTCTGACTTGCTGTGCAATCTGGAATGAGTCACCAACTCAGCCAAATGCTTCATTTTCTGTAAATAAATTTCATTCATAAAGAAAGAGCCTTCTCTTAAGAATGAGGTCCTAAGAGCGTAGTATGCTAAAGTTTTAAACTGGGACAAAATTCTAGCCCAGTTTATGCCAACAATATTGAATCACTTATTCATTCAATTTACCAGGTGCACTGTTTACTTATTACAGTCTGGCTCTATTCGTTCACCAATTACCTAGGGAAAAAACAAACTTCTACCTAGAGCTGAAAATTTTTATTAGCCAATGAATAAAGAATCCCAGCACAGAGTAAAGTACAGACTGATTCCTAACAAAGTGATAACTATATTTTTCTTATTTGCACAAATTTCTATGTAGCCATACCTGGCTCACTTTTCACAATATTTGTGTTTTCAAAAGCATGTCATTGACACCTAGATCTACCACCCTCTCTACATCAGAACATATTATGTTTAACTGTAGTATATAACCACCATAGTCTTAAAATAGACGTAAAAGTCGTTGGCAAGCAGTCATTTTTCACCTGGGTTAAGTGTTACAGTATGTTCAGCTCCAGTAATGCTAACATTTAGGCTGTCCAATTTCAAAGAAGAAAAATCTGAAGGGAAAAGAGACAAGAACCACATTCCAAACAGTCTTCCAAAAACGACGACTGCACAGTAATGATTAATTCCTCTGCTAAAGTTACTGGGGGAAAATGTGCCTTCTGAAACTCCTGTTTTCCCCCCATTGAGAATAAATGCCTTGTTAATTGTGCCTAGAGCAAGGAGAGAATCAGAGTATGATCAAGGAACCAACCAACTTTTTAAGGATTTAACCAATAAACCAATTGATATTAGCTCTCAAGTATCATGATATCTACGATATCACCTTGCGTGCCTGGGTTTTGTTAGCGAGTCTTGTTTGCAAGGCTATCACTAGTTCACACCGAATAGATATTGTTAATAAATTCCCTAATTTTCCTACACAAAGCACAATTACATAGCCTGAGATTTGTGTGAGGGGCATTAATTTGAGTGTAAATATTTAAAATGTATCACAATTTTTATAACCCTCTTTTGGTATGTTTTCACTGTAGATGTAACATACTGAGAACCCCACAACGGAAGTGGCCTGGGCCTCTTGATCCCTGAGAGGCCTACTTGCTCCAGTATTTGTGCACAAGGAAAGCTCTTCAGGGAATGATCCTCTCTTGGGAGGGAGATGGGGGTCTTCAGTAAAAAGAGGTTTCCCTGTTGAGCCCCAGCTTTGGGCCTCTCCGCCCTGCTGGTCCTGCACTCAGAAGCCACCCTCCCTGACCTCTCCCTTCCTACAACTCTGGGCCACAGACAAGTGCCCAGAACATCAACTTCAGATTTTGGGGGAAGATACAGCAGAGCAAGAAAATGAAAACCACAATGTAAGTCTGTGGGGACAGCATTCATTGAAAGGAAACAAATAATAAGGGCAGGGCTGGGAAGGGGGGGATGGTCAGAAACAACAACAAAACCTCATTTGGAGCCAGCAGAGATAATCTGAGGGAAAGCAAAGAATGGAGCCCAAATGAAAGATTCCGTGCAAATCTAGGGAGAGGTCGTGGTGGCTGTGCGAGGAGACAAAAGAACGCGGGCATTAATAAAACAGACGGACAATGAAAGCGCATCACAAAGCCTTGCAGTTCCACATACAAGCCAAGGTACACACACACACGCCCATAAAAGCAGGGAAGTGGGGAACAAAGGATGTCATGGCAACCTCAGCGAGCCCCGTCATGCTACCCACTGCAGTGCTCGTGGTCATCCGTCAAGGAGCCTCCCATTTCCAAACCTGGAGTTCACACGGGGAGGGAGGGGCCGCCCCAGTCAGAGGGGTCCAGGCCCCTGCAGTGCACTCTTGTCTCCCTTTCTTCCTTCCTTCCCCCATAAAATCCAAGCTAGGTCTGTGCCAAGCCTCCCCCTCCCCTCTCCCAACAGCTGCTTTTCTGAAATACAGGGAAACATAATCCGGACGCAGCATCCTGACACACTCATGTCCCCAGTTATGTTTCCCCAGTTGTTTCAGATCTGGGTAAAGCAGCATTCCCCTGTGCTCTCAAAAACTCCCCTGTTCCTTTGAAAACAAAGACAAGATAATAACAAAAGAAGGGGAGAAAAAGCACATAAATGCATTTTGCTTGGTCGTGTGAAATCAAGCATCCCACTGTTCGAACTCATTTGGGATTGTGGATTTCCAGTGGGATGTAAATCTCATTTACCTGTGCCTAATTCAAAAGAAAAATGCTCATTTCCTTCCACCTCTATCTTCTACTTAAATTATAGGTCTCTTCTTTATTAATAGACCATCATTTCTTTCTACTTTCTTCTGGTTTGAGTGGGGGAAATACTGTGACACTGGAAAAAAAGAAAAGATGAGTGTTTCACCAGCAAGACTTGGAAGGCTGTGGAAAATAAAAGAGAACTTTTACAAGAACCTAATGGAGATATTGACATGTGTGTCTGGAAATCTAAACTTAGCAAAGTGTAAGGCAAGAACAGGCTTTCTCACTTTATTTCCGTATCTGGAAAGTTTCAGCGGCTGGTACCATATGAATATTTATTAACGCATTGTGAATCAGAACCTGTGATTATTACTCAACTATCTTTTTACCTTACAAGCTTCAACTAAGAAGAATAAAAACACATCTGCTTTTGCTCTTCCCATATTTTATTCAATGTTTTAACAGCTTTGCTGTAAATATCTCATCCATTACGATTCAGTTGTGACTATATCGGCTTCACGTCTCCTGTTTTATTACTGTCATTGCAGTGAAACAACACACTGTTAATTCTGTTAACTAACAAGTTCATTGTTCAAGCTAGTCAGCGATCTACTGTTTGTTGGGTCCTCATGTTAAAAGAGAACTGGTTATAAATCAAAGAAAGGCTTGAGTGAGGCGTGTTCCCTTTGTTCAGATGAGTGGGTCTTTATTTGAGATTGTCGTTTAATATGCTGTCATGGAAGAGATGAGTAAATCTGGAGATAGGGCCAAATCCAATCATATCAGATGAAGAGGTTGCACAACCCTCAAAGAATTCGGCTCTGGAATATGCAAGCACCCTTACAGCTTCAGATTCGCTTCCTGAAACCTGCACCTCCTTTATAGCTCCCATCCATTGTAGACCTTGTAAACCTGTTTTCTTCTAGATTCTTTCCAGCAGAAACATGTTCATATTTCTTTTCCCCTAGGTGTGATTTAGTCTGTCTGAAAGTGGGGTCTGACAGATAAGAAGGTGGGCTCTACAGTCCAGCAGACGTGGTTCGCTTTCCAGTGCTGGCATCTCCCAGATGAATGGACTTGGATGATTTACTTACCATCCATGAACCTCATCTGTAAAATGGGAGCAGCCACCATAACTCCTCATCAGGTCGTTGTGATAATAAAAGGAGCAAATCTTTGTAAAATTCTGTACCAGTCAGGATTCAGTGCAGGAAATAGAAATCACTATAGATAGTTCAAGCATAAACTGAGTTAATTTGGGTAATAGGTATATACCAATTATCTGTTATTATGATAATGTTGAAACACACACATGCACATGCACACACATCAGCTTAAAACAAGAGCATTTATTTAAATAACGGGTCAGGGGACTTCCCTGGTGGTGCAGTGGTTAAGAATCCACCTGCCAATGCAGGGGACACGGGCTCGAGCCCTGGTCCAGGAAGATCCTACATGCCGTGGAGCAGCTAAGCCCGTGCGCCACAACCACTGAGCCTGCGCTCTAGAGCCCGTGAGCCACAACTACTGAAGCCCGCACTCCTAGAGCCCGTGCTCCGCAACAAGAGAAGCCGCTGCAATGAGAAGCTTGTGCACTGCAACAAAGAGTAGCCCCTGCTCGCCACAACTAGAGAAAGCCCGCGTGCAGCAACAAAGACCCAATGCAGCCAAAAATAAATAAATAAATAAATAAATAAATGTTTATTAAAAAAAAAAAAAAAAACAGGTCAGCAGATCAGAGATTTGGGCTTGGCTGGGCAGGGCTGGGCAGTTCTTCATGCTATGTTCACTCAATACCTTGCTGGTGGCTGGTACATCTGGGCCAAATGTGTGACTCTGAAGCAGGATAACCTGGGCATTTTCCTGGCAGAGGCAAGGGAGAAAACAGGGTACTTCTTGGCTAATATATGCTAGTATCCCATTGATCAAAGCAAGTTTCATGTTCAGCCCACAGACAGGGTTGGGGTAGACAGAATGCCCCACCCAGAGTGGCTGGATCTTAGGGTGACCAACCACTCCGGTTTTTTAGAACCTGAGGAGGTTCCCAGGATGCAGGACTTTCAGTAGTAAAACTGGGGCAGTCCTGGACAAACTGGGATGCTTGGAACTCTGTTGGCACCTTATAGGGCAAGAAAATGGATGCATGGAGGGTCTTACAAAAGGGACTAATAAAAGTCTTATAAAAGGACTTAGAAGTTGCCTATCAAATCGCTGGAAAGACTGGAAGAGAGACTACTAGTTTGAAGGTCCTGGTTCTGTTTTTGCTGCTATTACCACTTCTGCTGTTATCCCCACCTAAGTGGCAACCAGACACTGGAGGCTGGCATCTGGCTGTCGCACTGTGAGTGCTTGCTTGTTAACTGTCATGGGCACAGGAGGTATCTCTGCCCCACTTGTCCAGATCTCCCACAGGACAAGTGATGAATAGAGCCTAACTCTAACCCAGAACTCTGACCACAGGGGAATCTGGGAATTATGCTCTTGAGCTTCCCAACCACCCAGAAAAGGGGGAAGAAATGGAGTGAGAGAGGCTGGCTCCAAGCCTCTACCACAAAGGCTTCCACGAACATGTGGCTCATGGGGAATGTTGTCGGCTGTGATAGTGGTGTCAGATTCATTCAGACGGATTCACTGATATGGCCTACTACTAATACCCAGGCTGGTTACCCTCTCTCTAGTTTAGCTAAAATTAAAGGCAAACAGGTTACCTCCTAAGGTATCTGATTCCTAGAAGGCTACCCTCAAAAGGGCAGAATCATTATAAAGAAAATGGTTTCTGTAGCATTTCAACTTCCAGGGACAATTTGGGAATTTTAAGAAGGCACAAGCCTTTTTTCACCTTGTTTTGTTTTAGCTATTATTGGGTTTTCCTCTTTTTTCTAATTTCTCTTCTGAACATTATCTGGGTATTCTCAACCTCTGAAAGCCTTTCTTCAAACTCTGGGTGAAGATTTACAGCAGTAATCATCACTTTAGCCCAGCTGACATCTTTGCAATCACATCGTTACAAAATAAATAAGAAAAGAGAATGAATTCTGAGGGCATCTGAAATGAGCACCACAGTCCCTGGCCTGTATCTGACCTATTTTTAAGAAAAAGAAGGAAAAAAAAAACCAAAACACCACATTATCTTAAGAAGGTCATTTGAGGACCTGAGGACACAGGGAGGGGGAAGGGACGAAGTGAGAGAGTGGCATAGACATATACACACTACCAAATGTAAAATAGATAGCTAGCCTGAAGCAGCAGCATGGCACAGGGAGATCAGCTCAGTGCAGAAACTAACACCATTGTAAAGCAATTATACGCCAATAAAGATGTTAAAAAAAAAAAAAAAAGAAACAAATAGAGCTGGAACAATTAGATATTCACATGCAAAAGAAGGAAGTTGGACCCATATCTCAAAATATACAAAAATTAACTGAAAATAAAGAGTAAAAAAAAAAAGGTCATTTGAGTCTACTGATTTCAAAACACAAATGAGCTGAATTTATGAGGAAAAATTCTGGTTCATTAGAGATAATTTTTCTAAAATACAGTTCCTTAAGGAAAACATACCTTAGTTGTGATTCTAAATCTGTCTCCTGAGAAATCTTGGATGCCTGCTGATCATTTTGAATTCTTCGCCGCCCTTAACTTTCTGGCTACATGTTAGAAATCATTTTAAATGAATTGAATAAAATTCACAAGTGTTATATGCCAGCAAATGATGAACTCACAGGAAATATGACTCAGATCCACTTTTTTTCATTTTGTTTTTTTCTAATAATAAATAGAAATGAACAAATGTGGCTTTAATGACATCTTGGAGCAAAAGCTTTTATTGATATATTACCAGCTGGAAGCACGTAATGCTTTGGTGAAATAACTCCATTCTGCATATTTATAACCAGGTTGAAAAAGGTGTGTTTGTTATTTTGTGTGACGCTTCCTAATGATAGTGAAGTTTTATATATGAAGATATACATGCACCATCATAAAAACGAACAATATTTCAGCTTACAAAATCTTTCTTTGATTGAAGATGCTTTTATACTTACTTAGTTTCCAATTACTTTTTTAACCTGTGCTCACAAACTTACAAATACCTTTTCCTCATTCCTGTAAAGCCATGAACATATGCTCCAAACTGTGTCAGTTGAAACAAAATGTGGGGCAACTGTTTAGAGTGACAAGTCCTTCTTTGGACAGCTGAGGTTCTCATCATTAGCTAATTAAGTTTGTATCAGGTCAACCTCTTTGGGTTGCAAAAACTAGAAACTGCTTTGAGAAAAAAAGGAATCCACTGGCACAGAAGTTAAGTGTAGAGGGCTGGTTTCAGACACAGTGGGCTGAAGGCACTCAAATGATGTCACCAGAACCTGGTATCCCTTCATCGCTCAGATTTGCTTTCTGATTTGTGTTAGCTTTCTTTTAAAATGGGGTCTCTCTACAAAGTCACAAAATGATAACAGCTCCAACACACACTCTCTCTCTCTTTTGTGTGCGTTCTCTCTCTCCCTCCCACCTCCTACCAGTTGAAGAAAGTCAAGGATCTGTCTACGACTGGCTCAAATTGCTCACATGCACAATCCTGCATGTGATAGTACAACTAGTACAAATAGTACAAATAGTACAAATAGAAACAAATAGTACAAATAGTAACAACTATTGTACAAATAGTAACAACTATTGTTACCAATGGTGTATTAGCTATCTACTGTTGTGTAACAAATTACACCCCAAAACTTAGCAGCTTAAAAGAACATGCATTTATTATCACCAAGTTTCAGTGGGTCAAGGATCCAAGCAAGGCTTGACAAGGTCCTCCAGCCCAGGGTCTCCCACAGGCTGCAGTCAAGGTGTTGGCCAGGGCTCGAGTAATCTCGAGGTTCAGGGAGCAGGATCCACTCTCAGAATCACCCAGTGGTGCAGGCAGGATTCAGTTCCTTTCTGGGCAGTTGGGCTGAGGGCCTTGTTTCTTCATTGGCCATCAGGCAGAGGCCACACACTATTCTTTGTTACATCGCCCTCTTCTAAGGGCAGTTCATAACAGGGCAGGTTTCATCAGAACAAGCAAACGTGAAAGAGACAGATGGAATTCACAGTCTTCAATCCTAGTCTTGGAAGTAACATCCCATCAATTTTGCCATATTTTATTCACTAGTAGCAGGTTCTGGGCCAGCTCACACTCAAGGGGAAGGAATTACACAGAGTGAATACCAGGAGTTGGGGATCATGGGAGCCATTCCAGAAGCTCCTACCACAAAGGGTAATGAAATTTTCTGATCAGTTTAAATATGAATTTTCTATGTTACAATATAGGCTTTATTAACAATTGTTTCAGTCTGCATAATAATTCATTGAGTGGATACATCAAAGCTTATTTAACTTTAAATTTATTAAACTGAGTTGTTTACAGGTTTTTAAATTTTCCTTGCTATTGCAGGTACAACTGTGGTTCATCCTGTAAAAAATCATTTGATAATCGTATCTAAGAAAAACCAAACTCAAATGCTCACAGGGGCATGGGAATTCTATCCCTAAAGGAATAGTGTTCAATCAGGCTGGCTTCCTGTTAACATGTGGGAACATGAACACGGTATTAACAGAACTCCTGCTTTTTCAAGAAAAATAGGAAATTCATACTTGTATGTGAAGTGTCCTATTGACTCCATTAAAAAGAAAATATACCTAAACAAGTGTGTGGGCCAAACAAAACTGATCTGCAGGCTGAATTTGTTACACTGGCTACCAGTTTGAGATTATGAACTAAGAGTTATACTTCTGAAATCAACCCTAAAGAGAAAAAAAAACAGGAAATGGCAAAACTATGGAAACAATAAAAAGATCACTGGTTGCCAGGGGTTAAAAGGAAGGGTGTAATGAATCAGCATAGCACTGAGGATTTTTAGGGCAGTGTAACTATTCCGTATGATACTATAATGGTGGATACATGTCGTTATACATTTATCAAAACCCATAGAATGTACAACACCATGAGTGAACCCTGATGCAAACTATGGACTTTGGGTAACGATGATGTGTGTAGGCTCATGGACTGCAGCAAATGTGGTTGATAATGGGGTAGGCTATGGGTTTGTGAGGGGAGAGTGTTTATGAGAAATTTCTGTACCTTCCATTCAATTTTGCTATGAACCTTAAACTGCTGTAAAAAATAAAGTCTATAAAAAAAACAGGAAATTAAATTCTTTAAGAATCACAGCTATGTAAAAGAAATAAGTATAAAGTTATACCAATCAGTGTCTATTGGAAAGAAATACATTTATAGACCTTTGAGGGGTGGGGTTATGTATTTGTTTTTTCCTCTCAGTCTATTTCCAAAATCTTTCTCAATGAGCAAATGGTACAGGCAGTCCTCACTTCGCACAGAAATGTGGCACTATAAAAATGACTATGCAAGCTGAAACTGTGCCAACTGATATTAATAATCAGTGGTAAACATTCCAGTCATACCATGACCTTTAAAAATGTTGATCAAAACATTAAAACTGTCTTACTGTCAGTTCTAAATGCACAGGGAAATGAAAAATAATAGTACAACTAAAATTTATTTAGTACACTATATTTTCATCATTAGAAACATTGAGAATTAAAGTCGTTATTTCTTTGTGAAAGTTTATCAAGCAGTCTGAATACTACTGTTCTTTTCATTGTATAACTTGCGATACAAAGAGAACATCTTTTCCATGCCTTGGTGAATTTTCAAACTTAATCCTAAGCTCGGATCAGCTTCTAATATTTTGACATTAGTACTTTCAATGCTGTGAACTATCTCCGAGAGTTCCTAAATGTGAAGATTTTTGCCAGCATCACTTCCTCTGGGACATCTTCAACCTTCTTGTCATGACCGTTTTCCTCATTTATCGATAAGTTTGCATCCACTATGCTCCTCTGGCTGCACACCTGCAGTCTCCCACAGCAGCAGAATCAACATTCCCATGCTCAGCTATTTCTCTGATAATTCCACTTATGTTCATTGAGAATTTCACTTCCAGCATCTCTTTTTCTTCCACAGTTGCACTTATGTATTTGTTGACCAATTCCTTCTTTGACTGCTCACTTTTATGAAATGCCATGGGGGTTTATCACCAGGAGACGAGGAGGCAACACAACCACACACTTTGCTGTCTGTGTGTGGACTGAACACAGATGCACAGGGACCAGTCACAGACAGACTGGGGAAGGGACGTGATGGGTCACGGCTAGGCATGCACATCTGCTGTTCATGTAGTGATTCGTGGGCTGAAGAGCCAGCTATGAAGTTTGTATTTTATGCAGTTATTCAGTTAATATACCATGTTATTCAAAATTGAATCATGTTTGGGGGGGAACTGGTGTTATTTAACTAAAACATGGTAACTGAAATTAATGTGTAGCAGAACCATGCAAAGCAAGGACTGCTGGTACTTCAATATTGGAAAAATTAACTTTATTATAAAAGAAAACGATCCCATGCTCCTTTTTTGGTCACAGGCAGACTCAAGGACTAAAGATAGACTCTACCGAAAAAGGTACACTGCTGGTTGAGCTCCATTGATTTATGACCCTGGAGACCTCACAGAACATGCTGTAATGCTATTTTGTTCAGACTCCCTGTGAATAGGTACATCTGGAGACATATATATTTATGGAAAATGATAAATATTTTTTCTCCCCTACCTTATGTCTAAGTAGGTCATGTTGGCAATATTTTGAGTACCTATTACATTTCATCCAATGTATTTTCAAGAGCACGTTAAATGTAGCTGTAGGACGCACATGGGTGGTGACAGGGAACACCTCCCACCTCAAAATCCTATAAACATGATTGCTCTCTGAGAGTTAGACTGGGAAACTAGAACATCATAGATCAAAGCAGTGAAATGCAAAGTCAACTGAGAAATGTAATTCTGAAAGCAATTTGATGTCCTTAATAGATGCAAAATGGATAAAATTCAACAATTCTTCATGTTTTTTAAAATACGAGGAACTTGGCAAAACAGCAGTATGAAGGAAATTCTTTAACAAGGTAAACACCAAGAGCAAGGTAAACAGCAAGAGCATTTTTAACGTTGAAAATTCAGAAGGACTGTTAGCAAAGCTAGCAGTACAATTAAAGCATGCCCCAACACTGCTGCAGACACTGTTCTGAAGGTCCTAGCCAATGCATTCAGAAAAGGCAAGCAAACAGGAGGAATAAGAGTTAGAAAGGAAACGATTATTATCATCATTTGCAGCCAACAGTATCATCAGTAAATAAAATTGATATATGATTACAACTAAGAAAGAAGTGTATCCAAGTTGCTAGACATCAGATGGGCATATAAAATGTCCTAGACACTAGAAATAATCAATGAGAAAATTTAAGGAAGTGTCAGTGTGATTCCTAAGTTTGCAAAGCTGGAGATAACCAGATTGAAGGTATTAACACAGATAAGCAACCATGTGGATACTTAGGGGACTAGGTAAGCCATGAATTCAGAGACAATGAGAATCACAGAGGACAGTATCAGTGAAGCCCAAGCAAACCCTATCTTATGACACAGATATCTGATATAACTGTCAAATATGTCATTTCTGTGAAACCAGTTTGTACCTGAAGCCATTACATTTCCTAATCACATATAACTAAATTAGCTGAGGTCACCCCTTTCCTTAAGATTTCAGCAAACTTGTACTGTGCCCTTTGTTTAACAGTCTTTGGAAATCCAATGCTGCCCAACAATTTAAGTTCAACCAATACCAGGCCATAGGCTGAGTCAGAGTTTGATCCCATCAGCAAAGAATCATACCTTTCCAGGAAGGCGGCCTTATACAGGGCCCAAACCCTCTTTTTTCCCTCAAAGTCAAGAACAAGATGCTCATGATTTCCCATGAATTACTTGCCACAATTTCCTTTGAGAGAATTCAACCATTTGAGCTGTATCCCCTTACCCCAGAAAAAAAAAAAAGCACGTTCTTGAAAATATTATACATATTTCCAAGAGGTTCACAGACCTCCTGAATCCTATCCAGGAGACCCCAGATTAACCATCCTTGCTCTGCTATGTGTGGGGCATCAACGCTCATCACAGTGGTTCAAAATAAAGAAGCTCATCCCATTGGCTGCCTGGGTTTATACCTCAGCTCGATCTTTAACCAGCTGTGTGAGCTTGATTACATTATTTAACTTCTCTGGGCCTCGATGTCATCATTTGTAATGGAATCATAATAGTTCTTACCTCATTAGGTAATTATGACAATCAAATGAGACAAGGCAGGGAAAGCTGTTGGCACAGTGCCTGCCACGTGACAAAAGACCAATGGATGTTAGTTATTATTTTATTATTAACTACCCTTTGGCTGCTTTGTCTTTTATTTTGTTAAAGCTTTTGAAGATAAGTATACTTTAGAATCTATACCGAGTTTTTTAACTTCAGCCATACTGATATTTGGAGCCAGACAACTCTTTGTCGCAGGGGATGTCCTGCACATTGAAGGGTGTTTAGGCAGTGTCCCCGGACTCTACCCACTAGACGCCAGAAACACCCCACAGCTGCAACGACCAAATATGTGTCCAAACATTTACACATGTTCCCTTGATGGGCAAAATCACCCCTGACTGAAAATCACTGCTCTATGCTGATTATATGGATAGGCTGAGATTTTTTTTTTTAATGGCAGAAACAACAGTAATCATACCATTTAAAATGTTACCATTGCTGATGAAAATACAATGAGGCCAAGAAATTTGTACTCAAAATGGAGAAGGGCTCAAAGTGAGGAAGAGGAAGTGACGGTGTGAATGAGGATGGGACTCACAAGGCTCAATACACGTATACGGGTGAAGGTGGTTAATGAGAAACATAGGGGTCGTGAAAGATAGAGAGGAAAATAAATTTGGGCAATGGAAGGAATAAATTGGAAACTCTTAAGAGGAAAAGAAGTAGCTTAGCCTGGAGAATACACAAGCTTCATAACACCTGGAAGGACTCAACAGAGACAATATGAAAAACAGAAAGGAAATGAGGAAAACTGTTCTATGGATTCCACAAGAGGTCAACACCACTGATTCAGGATAAGACAGGACAATTTAATATGGAATTAAAGGGTAGAGCCCAGGGTTAAAAAAATCCTTGGAACAGAACCAAGGCTGATGGTGGGCTCAGACCCTGAGTATCAGCCTTTTAAGAGACTAACATGGCATACTCATTCCTGAAACAAATAAAATTCATATCTTGTGTATAGGTAGTCCACATACTGTTGTAAAGTTGTTTTACATTCTGAGAAAATAAGCTTATGGGGGCTCAAAGTCTCTCTTCAAAAAGAGAGCAGCTCAGAGAAGTTAAGCATCAGCCCTGATCAAAAGGTGCGTCATCTGTGAATGAGACATGTGCTCCTTCCCTCGGGTGGTGGCAGCAGAAACTCAGTTGTCCTTTCAATGTTGATGTTGGTGATATGAATCTACTGAGCTCTTCTTAGCACTTTCCATATGTTGGGTTAAAATTTTCACTTGTCTTTTGCCACTTTATCCCAACAGCAACCTTTTGAGAAGCAGCAATTTTGATCCCGCTTTACAGATGAGGAAGCCAAGGTTTGGAAAGGTTCAGCTCTCCAAGGCTGCACATCTTGTAAGCAAGGATTTAATGCCCAGTGGCCCATCTCTAACACCTGTTCTTGTGGCTCCTGTACTGTACTCTCTTGAGGGCACATAGGGAGGGGTGGGATGCTGAATTCACCTTCACTCAATGTGCTCAAAACTAAGGGCTTAATAGACTAATAATACTTGAATAATGTGGCTCTGCTCTGTCAAGCACTTTTTATCGCATTAATATTTCACGTTGCAATTGAATGGTGCCCTAAACGTGTTAATTGTGCCTCTGAAGAGAAAAACCCAGCAAGGGGGAAAAGTGCTGTGGTTATCTAGATTATCAGCTCACCCTACAATCATGGAAACCAATCCATAGAATATTTATTGCCTATTTGCTGCACTCCACGCCAGATATTCCCCTGTAAATTATTTTACTTACACTGACATTAAAAAAAATTTCCAAGTTGGCATTATTATCTGCATTGTTCAGAGAGCAAACCAGATTAACCCTGCCGTCAAGAGAAGGAGCTAAGGCTCAAATCAAGCTCCATCAACCCCAGTCTAAGGTTTTCTCCATCAGATCAAAACAAACACATTAAAACCAAGAATCCTATGCTCTGACATCTTTTCCATGTCTCCAAATTTTTTGCCATGTGTGGCCAATTAGCACAGTTGGCTAGAACATGGTGCTAATGAGGCCAAGGTCAGGGGTTCAATTCCCTCATGGGCTGAAACTTGATGCTTCCTTCCCAGAGTCACAGGCTGTGGACTGCACCACAGCTGGTCCCTTCCCATGAGTGTCATATTGGTCATAAAGGCAGTTGAAAAAGTCTTGCTGAATCACGGTAACTCCATCCACACTGTTGGATCAACTCAGAACACAAGCTGTAGTGACAGTGTGACTATAGACATAAATGAAGACCAACATTGTGATTAGTTGAATAAATTAACAATTTTTGCCTACATTCTGTAAGTTTTAACTGCACTCTTTATGGATCGCTGGAGCTGTGACTTTATTTATAAAATCTCATATATTAAGAGAGATGCTAAAATTTCGAGCTGTTGAATGTCATGTGCAGTAATACCTCAATTACTTAAACTCATTAAGGAAATGAGTTATTTTGTATATGTAAATCATGTTCAGATAATGGAAGTGTCTCCTTAGTACCAAGACATTTTCATATTAGAAATTTTGATGGAAATCTTTCTAAATGGAATTCCCATTTTCCTGCCTTCCTAAATAGGAGATATGGGACATAATTTTTCCTAGATATCTGTTATTTACAAAAAGCACAATTTTTAAAAAGTGATTTTTTAATTGAAAATAAAGGGATGGGAAGATAAATCAACCAGGAATGTCAATGTTAACACCAGACAAGGTGAAATTTAAGCTTAAAGTAACAGCAGGATAAAAAGGAAGATAATATAATGATATACGATATATTTTCCAAAGAAAATGCAATAATCACAAACCTATGTGCACCAAATAATATAACAACTTCACTGAGTCCCAGCTTTTCTGACCTTCTAGCTATTCCTGAAACAGGACAAAGTAATTCCTAATTCAGGGCTTTTGTGGCTACAGTCCCCTCTGCCTAGAACTTACTTCCTCTGGGCTTTGCATTCCCACCTTATTCAGTTCTCTGCCCAAATATCACCCACCGAGTGATGGCTAACCACTCTATCTGATTTGTCACCTAAGATCCTAAGATTTCAAGTTGTTCAAAAACTGATCGCCTATATATATGAGGTCTCATTGCTGTAGGAAAAATTAAAGATACATAGAGCCCTGAATCCACCTACCCTAAATTTCATTAGATTCCTAAGATGTGTCTACTAACATCACAGTCCTCTAAGAAACTGTAATCTTTATTACCAGCCAAGACTTTAGACCTAAAACCCCACAGAAGGAATAAGCCCATAGCCTCTCCCTTGGCACCTTTTCTCAATGGCCAATCCTGAACTTGGCTATTAAGTTCTTACTACCCTAAGCATGAGAAAAGTCACAGAAAAATGAATGCAATGAAAAAAATCATAATTCTTTCTGTATTACTTTCCTGTGACAGTTATAACAAATTACCACAAACTTGATGGCTTAGGACCACAGAAATTTATGCTCTCACTGTTCTAGAGGCCAAAAGTCTGCACTCAAGGTGTCAGCAGGGCCACAGTCCCTCCAGAGGCCCTAAGTGAGAATCCATTTCTTACCTCTTCCAGCTTCTGGTGGCTGCCGGCAATTCTGTGGCTTGTGGCCACATAACTTCAGTCTCTCCTCCATCCTCACATCACCTTCTTCTGTGTGTGTTTGTGTGTGTGTACGTGCACACGCGTGTCAAATTCCTTCTGTCTCTCTCTTACAAGGACACTTGTGAGAGCCCACAAGTGGATAATCCAGCATTATCTCATCTCAAGATCCTTAACTTAATCATCTCTGCAAAGATCATCTTTTTCATCATTTTTTTCCAAACAAAGTAATGTTTACAGGTTCCAGGAATGTGAACCTGATATCTTTGGGGCCACCATTCAGCCCACCGCACTTTCTAACTCCAGGTGCAGATGTTGCATCACTTTTCCCTTGAACCCTACTGTGGTCTTCTAGGTTTTGCAAAGGTAGAAAACTCCTTTATAAAAGGTAGGCATCCCCAAGTCCATCCATGCATAATGGCCATGTGGCATTCTGAGCAGGAGCAACAGTGGAAGGAAGTCAATAAAACAATGACCCTAAGAGTGTGAGCCCTGAAAGGACAAAACATATTTTTTTTTAATGTCTTTTTTCACCATTTGCTCTTCCCACAAAAACTCCAGCCCTAGTGTCTGAGCCACACTGGGGTCTTATCTGATATGAGACAACCTCCTCTTCAGGATTGATCTGCAAAGGGGGAGGGCCTAAGATCCACCGTTGCAAATCTTCTAATCAAGCCTGGTATCATGTTCAGCTGAACCTAAACGCAGCTTCAGGAACATGCTCCACACTGTGCTCTCGTGGCCACCCAATCAAATCCATCAAAGTTGCCACAAGATGAAATGCTTTTGCCGTAACTGTCTTGGAAATAATCTTCTGTGAGTGTCGACATCCCCCACACCATTTATTATTCACTCATTTAGCAGATATTTATAGACCACCAACTATGCGCAAAATTATGTAAGTGCTAAGGTTACAATGGTAAGCAAAACCAGACTCTGTCCCTGCCCTCATGGACTTAACCATCTAGAGGGAGGAAAGAGACATTCATTAGAGTAGCAAATGCCCATGTAAGACTGCAACTGTGACAGTTGCTCTGAATGGATCCTCCGTAGTGAGAATCTGTAAAAAGGGGGATTTGAACCACTCAGGAAGTGAAGAAAGAATTCCTATAGGAAGTGATACCTGTGCAGAAACCTGAAGAATAAACAGGAATGTACCACGTAGAGGCGACAGAGGTAGATTATGTGCAAAGATCTTACACCAGGGGAAAGCACAGAGAGGAGAAGGGAGAGTACCATGAGA
The DNA here is from genome assembly GCF_003676395.1 of Aethalodelphis obliquidens. Classification (NCBI taxonomy): domain Eukaryota; kingdom Metazoa; phylum Chordata; class Mammalia; order Artiodactyla; family Delphinidae; genus Aethalodelphis; species Aethalodelphis obliquidens. The sequence continues at coordinate 9,247,421 of NW_020838001.1, forward strand.
GACAGAAGATAAAGCTGGAGAGAGAAGTGTTTTTAACAGTCTTTGATTATTTTATAACCTCAAGGGCACTGAGGAGGCTTTGAAGGTTTTGCCACGCGGGAGCTGGCAAAACGATTTATGCTCTGCAAAAGCTCTGGACTCTCTCTGGAGAATGGTTTGAAAGGGGGACCAAGAGTGCAACCAATAGATGCCTGGACTCTCTCAAGAGTCCAAGAGAACAATGACGGTGACTTGAATTAGAGAAGTGGTACTGATGGTGGAGAAGGAAAAAATAAATGGATTTAGGAGACATTTAAAACAAAACATTGACAGCACACCATGGGGGTCAGGGAGAGACAGGCATCAAGGATGAGCCCTAGACTTCCAGGTTTCCTAATAGGTAATTTCCCAATCACTGCAAGAGAACATTGAAAGAACACTAGGTTGGACGCATAGGGTAGGGGGAGATGTGCTATGAGATTGACTAGAGACTTACTGAGTCTGAAGATGCCTCTGATATTCTAGGTATCCCAAAGCTGACGCCAATGTGATTTAATGTGAATCTAGCACTCAGAAGAGCTCACAGGAAAGGTCTAGTTTAGACACGTAAATGTGTGAGTCATCTGGGTTTAGGGAGTGATGAAGTAAAATCGGGTACGGAAGTAAATATTTATGAAATAAGAAACCACAACAAATTTTTTTTTTTTTTTGCGGTACGCGGGCCTCTCACTGCTGGGGCCTCTCCCGTTGCAGAGCACAGGCTCCGGACGCGCAGGCTCAGCGGCCATGGCCCACGGGCGCAGCCACTCTGCGGCATGTGGGATCCTCCCGGACCGGGGCCTGAATCCGCGTCCCCTGCATCGGCAGGCGGACCCTCAACCACTGCGCCACCAGGGAAGCCCCAAATTACAAATTTTAAAAAGATTAAAATACCACAAGCATCACAAGATCCAGAAAAATAACATAATAGCTTTATTAACTGCCTGCTGCCCCCTATAAAAAATCTCTTTTGCACATTTTAGTGTGTATGCAACTTGATAGCCTTTTCTTATAATAATATAGCTTTTCTCATTAAAAAGTAATGTAGGGACTTCCCTGGTGACACAGTGGTTAAGAATCCACCTGCCCATGCAGGGGACATGGGTTCGAGCCCTGGTTCGGGAAGATCCCACATGCCACGGAGGGACTAAGCCCGTGCGCCACAACTACTGAGCCTGCGCTCTAGAGCCCATGAGCCACAACTACTGAGCCTGAGTGCCACAACTACTGGAGCCCATGCTCCACAACAAGAGAAGCCACCGCAATGAGAGAAGCCCGCGCACTACAACGAAGAGTAGGCCCCGCTTGCCACAACTAGAGAAAGCCCGCGCACAGCAATGAAGACCCAACGCAGCTAAAAATAAATAAATGTATTTTTTTTAAAAAGTAATGTAATTTCTCAAACAAGGTTAACTGAAATTAGTTTCATATTATTGATCACTGGGATCATAAAATATGAAACTCCATATACAAATGATTTGCCTTCGTACTACTGCTACAGGTTCATGTCCTACAATTCAAGAATTCCAATAAATTTTATTTGACACCACTTTTAAAAAATAATAAAAATGTATGGTACTTTTATAATTGTACGCACTGTACTGTCAGAGAAAGGAATTCTATTTTGTCTTGGCATCAGTAAGAAATTAATCCTCTGCTTCAGTTTATACATTTGATGACTGGAAAAATTATCCATGGACTAGCTTCTGGCTCCATAGATTTTCTAAACCTCCTCCACCACCCACATCAAGTGCTGGGTGCAAGGAAATATTCATATCCCTGTAGAGCCTGTAGCCTATTCCTTTGCATCATCATGCTGGGGAGATGGTAAAGTGAGCATTAGGAATATTCTGGAAGCCATTCCTACACCAGTACGATGAGCAGTAACTTAACTATACACATGGTGACCTATAACGTGTATATTCCACTAAACCCAAATTACATGAATTCCCTTGTCTTTCCCTTAGCCATATCCAAAAGCTGCCAGAAGCCACCTACATTTGGACAAAAAATTGGACAAAAATACACGGCATGTGACTGTACTGCCATGGTGCCTCCCAGGTCCTTGGGACAAGGTCTGGTACAAGTGAATGAGAGCCTTAGCTTTATCAGCTCCACAGAAAATCTATCTCCCATTCTAGGTTTGTATGAGATTCCTCCAGAGCAGGGCTTCTCTACTTTGGCACTACTGACATTTGGAGCTGTATAATCCTTCAATTGTAGGGAGCTGTCCTGTGCACTGTAGGATTTTTTAGCAGCATTCCTGGCCTCTACTCATGCAATGCCAGTAATACCCCACCCTCACCCCAATCGGGATACCCAAAATGTCTCCAGATATTGCTAGATGTCCCCATGAAGGGCAACACTGCCCTCTGTTGAAAACCACTGTTCTAAAGAAAGACTTTAGAGAGAGAACAATATGTTTATTTAGTGAATTCTGATTGGGTACCTACTATGATTAAAGCCCAATGGAAGGTCACCTTGCACAAGGCCACAGTGCAGTTGGGAAGGAAGATAATGAATAATAAATTTCAGTAGAATGCAGTAAGTGCCATGAGGAAGATCTCAAATACACTGTGGGAATCGAAGACAAACCTCTTTCCTACTTCACACGGCTACTGGGGGATCAATGGGATGAGGATTGTAAAGATGAGATTACTCCGCATCTATTCTGCCAAAGCATTTCTTTACGTCGGCATGATATAAGCTGAACATATAGAGGGAATTACAGCAAATACTTCAATTAGCCATAACAGTCACTATTTACAAATCCTGGCCAAGAAACGTTGCAAAAGTGTATTAATCATGATGAGGTGGAGGAATCCATCTCCTTCTCTTTTATTCTGGCAGTTATGTTTCTTACACCATGCCAGCCACACTCGTATCTGAAGCCTACAAACACATAGATTGAGTCATTCCTAGGAGAGGTTGACAATTTTATTCATAGAAGATTTGCCACAAGGCTTTATCCCAGCTAAATGGAGGGGGGAGGAGTAAGCCTAAATCAATGAGAATTTAGCTTGTGAACAGCACTGTATATAAATTAAAAAAAAAAACTCACCTGATTTGACACAAATCATTCCTCTAGAACTCTTGAGAGAACCCTGGTATTGTTCTTACCCTATTGTGTTTTCCCCTCCAATCAATTATTAAACCTATTGACAACAAAATAAAAGAACTCCAGGGTACATTGAAAATCAGGGCCTATTTCACTCAGGGTGTCATCTCAACTATCAAATGTATTTGTTCACAGAAAGCCTTGGAACAGACGGTAAGTCCCTTTGCTGAGCTGTTTGCGTTTCTGTATAATTAGTAATTGGAGAGGGAATGTCACTAAGTCCCATTTCTCTGCTTGAAAGTTACTGCAGCGTCCTTTAACAAATTGAACACTATGTAACTGTGCTGAGCAGAAATGAGTTAACCTGTTAGCTCTCCTTTGATTGCACTTAATCACAGGAGCCCCTTAAAAGCATGTTCCTTTAATCTTTTTCTTTACCACCACGCTTTATGTTGCTGATCTCACCTCAATTTTGTCATTCAGCCCTTTTCAAGAGGGTGCTCTGTGGCCTTCTGCTCGGTGGTGCTCTGGATTAATCAATTATTACAATAATTTCCACCTATATAGTGCTTGATCATTAAAAATTCATTTTGATATTGCCAAAAGGTAGCTTCACATTGTGGGTTTTAAAAGCAGTGATTCCTCAAAATTTATTAGAAAAATAACATACACTTTTGCATTGAACCCATGATTCCAGGATAGCGCTGCAAGGGGTGAGGTTACATTTATTTAAATTTTTTTTAAATCAGGAAAATAATAATGCAGGTGCCCCATGGATAGAGCAAAAAATCATTGAAGAGGGTGTGGGGTGACTGATATTTCAGAGATCCTAGAGAAGAGCCAGGGCTTTGGGCTGAAGCAGCCTGGACTGAAATCTGCTCCTGTCCCCCACCAGGGCTCTTAGAATCTTGGACAAGTCACAGGTTCTCATCTCTGAACGGGGTTAATCACATTCATAGTGTTGTAGTGAGGATTAAAACAGATAATCTGCGCCTGATATATAACCACACAGGGAGTTTCAGGTCAAGAAAAAAAGTTATTACTTAGCCATGTAATATCACTGTACACACACATATGCACACAAACACATAAACGCACACATGCACACACACTGTCATTGCCAGTTTAACTGAACAAAGAGGCCTATAAAATAACCAAATTCATAGGCTCTTCCCACCCACAAATTGACCAGTTATTAACTGGGAGAAAAAGTCTGAGTCATTTCAGTCAAAAGAGGTCCACAGCATTAGTCAGTTGGTTAGTAAACTGATTAGTTATTTAGGTAATTGGCTAATTAGTTACTTATTATAAGATTTGTTTCTCTAAGTCTTCTGGTTCAAGGTCTAAAAATCCCAGCAAGCTTTACATTTTGGGCTGGATAACTCTTTGCTGTGGGGTGTCCTGTGCACTGCAGGGTGTTTAGCAGCCCCCCTAGGCCTCAACCCACTCAGTGCCAATAGCACTCCACCAACCCCTAGTCGTGACAACCAAAAATGTCTCCAGAGATTGTCACATGTCTCCTGCATGAAGAATCATTACTCTAGTCCTAGCTTCCAAATGGTTTACGTTAACGTTAATACAACTTTCTCCCATATACTACTTACTTTTAAATCTCATTTCTCTGCAACCTCCTATCTCCACTAATTCTGGAGTCTTCATCTAAATTTAAGACCTAAACCAAATATGGAATCTTAAGCCTTGCTAATAAGTTTTTAAAAATACAATTACCAATTATTCTTCATTATAATTGTTACTTTAAAATTACTACCTTGGGGCTTGCCTGGTGGCACAGTGGTTGAGAGTCCGCCTGCCGATGCAGGGGACACGGGTTCGGGCCCCAGTCCGGGAAGATCCCACGTGCCGCGGAGCGGCTAGACCCGTGAGCCATGGTCGCTGAGCCTGCGCGTCCGGAGCCTGTGCTCCGCAACAGGAGAGGCCACAACAGTGAGAGGCCCGCGTACCGCAAAATAAATAAATAAATAAATAAAATTACTACCTTGATTTCTAAATTTGGTGGGGGGGGGGGGTGGCAGGTGGGTAGGGAGGTGGGTCTTAATTGTGCCAGAAATTGCAAAAGTATAAATTAGTAGCTTATGCTCTAGTTTGGGAAATGAATACTTAGAAGTGTGAAATTTTGGGTAACGGCAGCTAAGTGCAGAACTGAATTCACCAGAAGCGTGCGTGTCTGTGTGGTGAGTTCTAGTCCTTTCTCACCATGGAAGTGCCCAGAGTAGAAAACAGCTTACATTGTGCAGAGTCTGTATGTGGTGGTCAGGGAGGGTTTCCAGGGTTTGGAGAATATTAGGCAGGGAGGGGAAAGGGATGAGCGGAGGCGGGGTCTCAGAGCAAGAGATAATGACATTTTTACTAATTGGGACATGTTAGGGAAAAGGACTTCTAGGAGCCTTTATGTAGGGCAAATTCAGTCAATTCAGCTACCACCTTAGCCTCTTGCAGGAAACCTGCAGTAAGGAACTTCATAATTCCTCGAGGTCTGCAGTCATATTTATGTTCTGCTTCATTGGGATTTGATCTACTGATGGTGACCAAGACTTTAAGGCCTCCCTGTTACATCTGGGTTTCACCAAAATCTAGAACGCGCAAGTCCCTACAAAAGGTACCAGCAGTGCATTTACTACTAAACTGATGGGTTTAATTTCAAGACCCATCGCTTGCACAGGCCCGTTCTGAGGACCGTAATTTAATTTTGTGTATGTAATCTAATGTCCTTTTCCAAAAGAGGGACCTCCCAAATGAAAGTTTTGGTTCCCATGAAATCCAGCTCTCCCCTAATGGACACCATGTCCTTTCTGTTCTCTTCTGTCCCTTCAGCACCTCCCACAGTACCTGGAATATATTAGACACACAATGATGTCTTCTGAGTGACATGAGTGACCAACTCAATGAATGAACAAAGGCAATAGTGATGTACCCAATTCAGAAAAGCATAGGAGGCCATATCGTACTCGAAGGTATGAACTATTGCCTGCTAATTAGACAGACAGTAAAGGCCACCGCAGTTCAAAAGTGAGAGATCACTTCACATGTGATGAAAAGGAGACATTATACAAGCCAATCACAGACTCATAGATTTTAAAACACTAAATGACTACAGTAGCTGACACATTATTAAGACTGACTCAGAGTTGGACTCTGAGCCTCAAGCCCAGCTCCATTTACAAGGTGAAAATTACCCAGCCACTCTCTCTAAAATGGGGATGAAAACAGTATCTGTGGCATAAGACAGTTGTGAGGATCAGAGAGATGTCACCTGCAAAGTGGGGAGTGTGGAGCCCAGCATACGATAGGCGCTCAGTAAATGTTAGCTAATAATATTATTAATTGGTTTCAATGGGCCAGTCATCATGCTAAATGCTTTTCAGATCTTAGGGAGAAAATGCCCGTAAGTCATGGGGAAAAGTGACCATTTATTGAGTACCCCTATCATTCATCCATGTTCAAGGTACTTCCCTATGTTCTCCTCTTAATATTCACTGCACCTCAGTGAGTTAGGTGTTATTCCTATTTTGTGCATGTAAACTGGAATTGAAAGAAGTTCGTTACGTGCAAAGAGATTCAATGACAGAGCTGAGATGGACCACAAGCTACCCAATGCCAAAACTGGTATTTTGCCCACTGGACCTCTTTGATTCTATCCTACTAGTTAAGAGCTCAGGGGTCAGATGTAAGGGTTAGACCTTGGCAACTTATTTAACCTTTTAAATTTCAGTTTCCTTATTTGAAAAATAGAAATGACAATTGTATCTCCATCATAAAGTTCTATTGGGTGGGCCAAAAAGTGCCCTTGGTTTTTTAAGTAAAAATAAAAGACACAGTTTTCATTTTCACCAAGAACTTTACTGAACAATGTATTCACCCTTTTGTTCCACTGCCTTCTGCAGTTTTTCAGACAACTTCATAATTCCATCTTCCCAAAACTTTCTATCTTTTCAAGCAAAGAACTATTCCAGGTGCCTTTTAGAGTCTTGCAGGGAATTGAAATTTTGTCCATTAAGAGAATTTTGTAAAGACAGAAATAAATGGAAATCTGAAGGTGCAATGTCTGGTGAGTATGGTGGATGAATCAGAACTTCCCAGCCAAGCTGTAACTGTTTTTACCTGGTCATCAAAGAATCACATGGTCTTGCGTTATCCTGATGGAAGATTATGCATTTTCTGTTGACTAATTCTGGTGCTTTTCATCGAGTGCTGCTTTCAGTTGGTCTAACTGGGAGCAGTACTTGTTGGAATTAATCGTTTGATTTTCCGGAAGTAGCTCATAATAGAGGACTCCCTTCCAATACCACCATACAAACAACATCACCTTCCTTGGATGAAGACCGGCCTTTGGTGTGGTTGGTGGTAGTTCATTTTGTTTGCTCCTCGATCTCTTCCGCTCCACATTATTGTACAGTATCCACTTTTCATCGCCCGTCACAATTTGTTTTAAAAATGGAACGTTTTCATTACATTTCAGTAGAGAATCGCATGCAGAAATATGGTCAAGAAGGTTTTTTTTGCTTAACTTATGTGGAACCCAAACATCAAAGCAATTCACATAACCAAGCTGGTGCAAATGATTTTCAGCACTTGATTTAGATATTTTGAGTATTGTCGGCTATCTCCTGCGTGGTATAAAGTTGATTTTTCTCAATTATTGTTTTGATTTGATAGCTATCAACTTCAACTGGTCTACCCGACTGTGGAGCATCATGCAGCGAGAAATCTCCAGCACAAAACTTCACAAACCACTTTTGACACATTCGATCAGTCACAGCACCTTCTCTGTACACTGCACAAATCTTTTTGTGTGTTTCAGTTGCATTTTTACCTTTCTTGAAATAATAAAGCATAACATGCCGAAAACGTTGCTTTTTTCTTCCATCTTCAAGATTAAAATTCAAATTACAAAAATTCACCAATTTTGATAAGTCTTTTTTTAAATGCACACTGAAATGACAGCTGTCACATACAATCTAACAAAATTGTTTCAAATGAAGTTAAAGACAGCTAAGTGCTACTAGAGCCATCTTACAAAAAAAACCGAATAAACCTTTTGGCCCAGCCTACAGAAAGGAATAAGTGGCATAATGCATGTGAATGACCCAACTCAGTGCCTAGTATGTGGCAAATGTTCAAAACTTCTTAGCATTACTATTGTCCAAAATTTTGGAAAAAGTAGAAAATGCCGTATTTACCCACTTTCGAATGCCAATTTTGTGCATGGGATGCCCGGAGGAAATTTTAAATTTCAGATTCAAATTATGCTCTTGCAATTAATTGGAAAAGTCTGGCTCCTATACACATAACTGTTGACCATGACTGATTCACCAAGACCAACACTCTGGTGGGGAAATTGGGGGAAAAAAAAAATGTATGGGGCTCAGGATCAGAAGAGCAGTGAATCCCATGAAGTTTGGAAGTAGATGCCCTGATTTCTATACCACAGGGCCACATGACCCAAGGTATTTGAGGACTAAATTATGGTCTTGACATGGGTAGCCTGTGTCATGTTGAAACATACAGCTTCCTGGAATAGCAAGAGTGACCTCTAGAAAGATGGCAGCCAAATCTTTAGTTCTGAAAGTTATTAATCTTTACACGAAATTCCTAGTCAGTGGCAGGAGGAATACTAGTATTATTTAATTTCATTCAAATTACACTACAAAAAACAATTAAGGTGAATAATTATGAAAGTAAGGTCAACTCAATTTTCTGTAATAATGTTTTTTTGTTGCCAGGCTCATTATTGCTAATTCCTTTCATAATCTTTGCCATCTAACCTCATTTGTTTCATTTATAAGTGGCAAGAAATGTACATCATCAAACAGCAATGAAATCAAGACAGCAGCAAGTCACTTGGGTGATGTCTGGAGAAAGAAATTATTGTCTCTAGTTAACCTTTTAGGGAAAAACTCATCTGCATATTCCCAATGCAGGTGTTGTATTTGTCAAATTGAAGTTTTTCCTCTTTCCGTTTTTTAGTCAGACTTCCTGGCTTGAGAGGGCAGAGCCTTGCCAGAAGTTTAAGTTTTATCCTGCTGTTTAGAACACTTATGAACCAAATGAAAAAGCACTCAAGCAGGTTTTAAATGGGCTTTTGGTAGAACCCAAAACACACACACACCACACATACACACACATATATTAATTTTTAAAATATTCCAAATCATCTTGCTTATACTGTTTTTTAAAAAAGATCTTTCATCGTCATTACCAAGACACTTATACTTGAGACCCTCAGGATTTAATTAGCCCTCATTATATATTTTGAACCTGTATTTCACTGGTTTATGAAGAATCTCAAAAATTTTACTAACAATGGCCTGACCTACTTTTAAACACCTCATGTCTTATACAAAGCTATTCCACTGCTAGAAATTTACTCTAAAATGAGGTGGGCAAACTTTTAAGTGATCACCATCCCTGCCATAGTGGTTTTTAAATACTTTGAATATCACCCTTTTTGCTGATCACTAAAGAAATATTCAAGAACAAACAAACAAACATATGTCCCATTGTCTTGGGCCCTAGAACATATTAATTTAATAAACATGCAAACAGATAAGGGTATGATTAACAAAGATGATAAGTGCATTCAAAGCAATGGACAGTGTCTTAGTCTGCTTGGGCTGCTATAACAAAATACCATAGACTGGGTGGCTTAAACAACAGACATTTATTTCTCACAGTTCTGGAGGCTGGAAGTCCAAGATCAGGGTGCCAGTGTGGCCAGGTCCTGGTGAAAACATTCTTCCTGGATTGCAGATGGCCCCCTTCTTGCTATGTCCAAACATGGTGGATAAAGAGAGGGCTATGGTCTCTTCCTTTCCTTATAAGGGCACTAATCTTATCATAAAGCCTCTACCCTCATGATATCATCTGAACTTAATAATCCCCAAAGGCCCCACATCCAAAGATCATCGCGTTAGGGATTAAGGCTTCATATGCACTTCCAGGAGACACAAACATTCAGTTCACAGCAGACAGGATGGAGGAATATGGAAAAACAGAGGACTGCAGGGGCCAGTCAGAACCCCATCCATAGTCCCTTGGCCCACCCATGATGCAACCTGGTGGGCAGTTCCCTCACACACCAAGGGCTTCCTACCTTAGCAACTGCCTCTCTCTACTGTATGGATCTCCCTGATGCAGAATCATTCTCAGCCCATGAATGCAAAGGCAGAAGTGCCAAATAATTAACATCACCAGGGGTGACACTCGAGCAATGAGATAGAAGAATTGATGGATAACCAACTCAGCCTCCTTTCCCATTACTGGGCAGCTCTGAAGAGGGTCTTACACAGTCTCCTAGGGACTCCGCAGCAGGACTGAGTTCCAGCTGTCTACAGTAGTTCATGTCTCATTACTATCACTTTTCCCTACTCCTTTGATTCCTGGGGTCACCTCCCAAATAAACTACCCAGGTCTGCCTTTGGAGAACCTATGTTAAGATCAGGACCTACTCTGAGAAGGTAAAAATTTAACCTGGTCCATGAAGGAGCATAAACAGGCCCTCGCTGTGAGCCTCTAGGAGAAAAAGTATTTCATGGAAGACGAAGCAACAGCTTGGAAGGAAGAAGCAGCTTTTACATCAGAACATCTAAAAGGAGGCAATATGGCAGAATCACAGCGAGCAGGGTGAGACAGAGCTGAGACCCAGGCAGGGACCGGACTAAGCGGAAACTGGTAAGCCACAGGAAGAAGTTAGGGCTGTGTTCTAAATGCACCTCCAAATGAAGAAACTGAAGATTAGAGAGGCTACCATGCAAAATTGTACGTCTAGTAAATTAAATGGCTAGTAAACGCTTGAGCAAGAATCTAGAAACAGGGCAATTTGAACACGGATCCCATATTTTTAACCACTCTACTACCAGAGCTGATGCTAAAATAGCTTAAACCTGTATTTCCCTCCTGATTTACATCAGACTAGCTACCCTTTCCCTTTTCACGCCTTCCTGACAACATTCTCTGCTTAGTCCCACTACCCATATGACAGATCATGAACTCCGTTTCTCGTATCAGCTGAAAGAGCAGTGCACCTGCATTCCTAGCCAATTTCTGGCACATCTTTTTGCAACATCAAGATATATGGCCTCCGTAAATTTTCAGAGACATATTAACGTTCACCTCCATAATGCCTTAATTGTACAGAAACCATTAGACAAGAGTGTTAAAGTAACAAAGAGACCCATGCAAATGGTTAAGAAAGAGAGCGAGATGCCTAAATTAAGAGGGGTGAAGGGTCCAGGACAGTCTTTCATGGGGGAAAAGATTCATGGAGATCCGCTGTCTTAACAAGAATGGAATGCCTCATAAATTATCTCAATATGATGGCAGCAAGTCAAGGGGAACTTTTTTAAAGTAGGAATTTGCAAAAGGTTAAGTTAAAATGAAGGCTGAACGTTTATTTTTGTCCTCCTGCTTAGCAGGACTTCTGCTAATGTTTGTGTACAGCAGTGATAACGGCAGGATACTTCAAAGCCTTTTCAGGAAAAATCATATCATTGCTGAGAAAGGATCTGATTTTGTAAAAAGCTTACATTGTAAGTGATATGGAAAATAAAGAGGAAAGATTGCATGAACTAAGTGCTTTATTTTTGTTAGTGCTGGTGGGGTTCCACAGATCCTCACTGTTCCTGTAATTGGGGTTTTAAAAGTGGGAACAGAGAAGTATGTGTTTTCTTTTGTCTGGGAAGACGGCAGTCCTGACCTGCCAGTGGAGGACCGTGAACTTTAAATTTTGTTTCCAGAAGAAAAGAGATATTTTCTCCAAGGACGCCTGATTATCTTGGCAGAGTCATAGCATTTGATTAGGGATGGACCACTCTGAGTGCAACATGTTGAGTTTACCCTCATGTTTTTCTTGGTCCATTCCCCTTAGGTATCTAGGTTAAATTTATAGAGAGGAAAAAGTTGAGTAAACTGAAAAAAATAACAACTTCTACCCCAGTAGTCTAGAAGCATCACATGAGCAGAGGGCATAAATCCTAATCATTTCTTATCCTAAATGCCTGGTCCGGGACCCACTGCAATAGGAGTTGCATTCACTGCAAGCAACATAAACCCCACTGTTATTTGAAATAAGGAAAACAACGTTCTTATATAGCTAGAAATCTAGAGGTGTGGTCACTTCTGGATTCATTAATTTCCTCAACAACATCATCCAAGAACCCATGCCATTTAGACATTTCTTTCATGTGGGCTAGCTTCCTTTGAGGTTTGAAGGTCTACAGGTTAGCTTCCTTTGAGGTCTGAAGATGTCTCCTAATTGTATTTCTTTTTAAGAGCAAGAACAGCTTTTCTAGAAGCTTCCCAGAGACTTCGGTCCATATTTCATTGCCCAAAATGTTGCTTATGCTTATGCCTGAAACAAATGCACTACTTAAGGAATGGGATGAACATAATTGGCGTAGACAGTCAAGACCTGCCCCTGGGTTTGGAGATGGAGTAACCTCCTCTCAAACACATGGCCACTTAAAGGGGGTGGATAGTTGGACAAAGTCAACAACTCCATTAGGAAGAAGGAAAGGAAGGTAGAGAGTAGACATTGGCAATCAACAGTCTCTGCTAAAATGAAACATTTCAGTAACTACCTATTTAAAAAAAAACATTGAATGAATAAATGAGTCTTTCTTATGTCATCCATTATTTTCTTGTTTGCGAGTGTTGATTTTATTTGTTTCGAGTTCCAGGTCTTTTTGTCTTTCCAGCAGTTATTCCCCCTTCTTCTCATAACAGCATCCCCATTTCCCCTTAAAGTTCCCATAGGCTCCATCATCAGTCTATATGGTTGGACTGGTGCTAAACTCTACCCAGATGCATAGAGACACATGTGTCAAACCTGTCCCATCAGTATTTTCCATCCCTCTTGTCATACCAATTGATTCACATGAAAAACTGAATCACTGAGAGTTAATTCAAAGGAACTATGGGAAAGGTGAATGTCTCTTCCCACTGGCATTAGTAGGTGTTTAGAGCTTTCATAATGTAATCCTGGGCAGTATTTGTTTGTACTGGGGAGGTGGGGGAGATGTAAGAGAGTGAACGCAACACAGAGGAAAGGAAAACCAGGAAATGGGGAGAAACTAAATCTTGATGTTACAGTTTAGACTCTGGATCTAGGCATGTGTGGATGACCTAAATAAGTATTTACTTCTGAAATTTTGGGTCAAATAACCCAGTGTATTTCTTGTTTTCCCTTGAAGTCAGTTTGAATTTCTGTCACTTGCAGCCAAAAGATTTGTATTAATACATTTCTTTATTCCTACTGTGTTGTGAGTTTCCTAAGAACTGAGGCTCACACATATTCATCTTGTCATTTCCATGGTCCCAGTACATGGCAGAGGGTTTCCCAATGTTTGTATCATGAGAGCTCCTTTTTAACATAAAAAATATTAACAGCCCTTCATACAACAGTGGTTTTGCTTTTAAATATCTGTTGAGTGAGAAAATATATAATAACAAAAAGCTACTCTAAAACTGGGGATACTTTTATTAAATAAATTTGTATTTTATGACTTATGAAGGCTTCTACCTACATTTGATAACATATATAATGTGCAAACAAACTACCTATGTGGCCTAAGGCAAATTTTGGTCCACACATAGACTTGTGTTCTATGAATTTAATAACTGCACAAGGGGTTCCATAAACCACAAAACTCTTCTATGAGCCTTCCATATCATCAGAAGTATTAGGATAGGCATGGATAAAAAGAAATAATGCTTATACTCTAAAAAAAAATCATCCATCATTCAACCGTTCTTTCAAGGATGCTGAATGCATACTCTCAAGGATCCCTTTTGAGGAGGAAAGAAGTAACACGAGATACTGGTTAAGAGCTAGAGGATGCAGGGCTAGCAGAATCACTCAAGAGAACGTTTGTTAAGGTTTGTTAATGAGAAGTCAATTCAAATGGCAAGACTACAGACGCTGAGGGCAGGGCCTTTGTAAAATAATGCTATAACCCTTTTCAAAATAATTTCTACTGTTCTTTCTGAGAAAATGCAGCATAATAATACAAATATCCCAGAGTAGCAAGACCTCCCTAAGATATAGAAACTAGAGATAAGGTTCCAGAACATTCACTTCATAAAAATCATCCATCAGCTCCCCGTTTTCTAATTCTTCAGAGTTTATTTGTGGTGGGCACTCTGTGGCCTACCCACCCTACCACCGCCACCACGACCACTCCCTGTCAGTCTCACTGCAGAGCAGCTATGCAATGGGGATCCAGGGCAATTGTCTTACTGGTCCCACCCCCCTTGTCACATGATTGGCTCTAGGTTGCTCCTATCAGAGTGAAGCCCAGGACATTAGTTCTGAGAAGTGACTCTCTCTCCCTCACTGGATGTGAACAAGAAAACGGGCAGTTCCAGTTTCTAAGGGCAGCCTTGAAGAAATCCAGGCTCAGGATAAAGTCAAGCCAGGTAGGAGGGCAGGACGTATATCATCTCAAAGAAATAAAACTGGAGTTGTGAATTAGCTCAGCTTGAAGACTGTACTACTGCTACATTATTTTAACTATGTGGCTCAATAAATCCCCTTCTTGTTTAAGCCAGGGGTCAGCAAACTACAGCCAGTGGGTCAAAGTCAGGCCACCTACAAACTTCTGCACAGGCTCTGAGCTGAGAATGATTTTTAAAAGTGAACAACTGAAATCAATTTGATGACAGTGAACACCAACTTTGAATCCCAATTATGGAAAATGTTATCCCCCTCAGAATAAGAATTCTATTTTTCTCATTAGTAGACCTGAATTACAAAGCCTTAAACTCAATTATTATTATTGTATTTTCAACCTCTTCAATAAAAAATTTTGTGGCAATTTGTTTTCTCTCTTGTTACATAAGCGCCCACACAATAGCCTCAATTTTGCCTCTTGGCCCATGAAGCCTAAAATATTTATTCTCTATCCCTTTACAGAAACAGTGTGCTAAGTGTGTTAAGCAATTGCATTTTGGTTTTCTACAGCGTGCAAATAAAGACGTGTTAAGTGGCACACTAACTGTTTTAAGGGCAGAAATGAAATACGACTATTTTAGCTTCTAAAGTTTTCTGTTATATGAAAACTCAACCAAACCACCAAATCAACTGGCTGAAAGGGCCTCCACTCCAGCCCCTCCCAGCTCTACCCACCCCTCAACAAGTAAACATGGTCCTCTTAGACTTTTTTTCTATCCTTTGAATCTTTGCTCATGCGCTTTCCTGTCATCTCACACAATCCTATTAGAAAAAAGAAACCAAAACGTAATACAGGATGATTAATGCCTTGTAAAACAATTATCTTGTTGTTCTTACTCCTTTTCTGTATCTCAGCATACCCAGTAATAGAGAGATATGCATGACATATTTTTCTTGAAATTAACTGAAACTAGGAGACTGTATTTTCTTGGCAGATAGCACTTTTTCTCAGAGAAAAGCATTAAGAGTCAGAAGGTATGGGTGTGAATCTGTACAGCATTGATCCCCCTTCTTCTGATTCAAGGGCAGGAGCTTTCCTTGGAGAACCATCGCCACCCACTTTCACTCCTTGTGACTGGCTGCAGCTTCCCTCCTGGCCTTGGGATCCAAGTCTAGCCATGTAGCTCTCTGGGCCCAGTGATTTGTTCAAAGATGGGCACATGACTGAGTCAGAGCCAATCAGATCTAGCCTCAGGACTTTCCCTGCATTATCTAGAGGGAGATGTGCTCTTTTTCCACTGGACTTAAACCTGAGATGATGTAAACTATTGGAAAGATCACCTGCCTGAGAAAAAAGTCAGTGCAGAGGAAAGCAGAGCAGAGAGATGGAAAGAAAGAAATCAAGTGCTGGTAACTTCGTTTAAAGAAATAGATTCAAGGGTGCCTGAAGCTAGAGCTGTTAGCCTGGACTGTCAATTACATGAGCCAATAAATTATTTTCCTGCTTGAGCCAGTTTAAGTTGGGATTTCTGTCACTTCCAGTGGAAATATACAATCAGTATCTAATGTGGTGTCTGTTTGGGGTTGGGTTCTCCCAAAAGCAAGCCCTAAGACAGAGATATAAGTGCAAGTAACTTATTTGGGATGTGCACCCAGGAAGCACTGGTAGTGGGGCAAGGACTTAGGACAAGGACAGGGAGGCAGCTGTAACAGTGTATTATCTAGCGTGCTAACGCTGAGGACGACTGGGGATCAATCCTGCTGGGGAACTGCAAGACAGGGTAGAGCAGCGCCTCGGATTTATTCTCTTTCACTGCTCCAGGAGCAAGGAAGCTGGAGTATTTATCCTCCAACTCACATCCATCATTGGCTGAGAAGCTGTTTTTAGGGGCATTAATGCCCCACCATTTCAGAGGGCCTCTTGCATGAGAAGGCTTCCCGGGGGAGAGCTGCACAGGTGTGTGGGAGAACTCTGGGGCAGGGGCTACAAGGCTGACTGCTGAGTGGAAACGAGCAGGGTACTCATCAAATCAGCTTCTCCATGTCCCATACCATGCCATGGTAATTAGAGATATTTGGGGGACTATTAATGTAGTTCAGGAGTTCCCCCTCCCACCATCATTTAACTATTGTCATAAAAATTCTGTGCAACCTCAAAACTCAGTGACTTTGGAAACAAAGATATATTTTCCCAGGCTTCTGTAGGCTGACTGGGTGGCTGTAATCATGCTACAGGTCCTTGGAGCAACTGGTGGGAGGGGCCCATATGTGAATTCCAGGGTGAAAGGGCAGCAGCTACCCCCAAGGAAGCTCTCCTCACAGAGAAAGAGGAGAAAACACAAGGAAGCCCAGCTTTTCAAACTCAAGCAGGCAGCATCTGCTCACATCCCATTGGCCAAAAACAAGCCACATGACCAGCCTCGTGGCCAATGAAAGGGAAAGTACATTCTATCTGGGTGGGAGGGCCCGGATATGAGAAAGGCGTGCAGAGCGGAAAGCAGTAATTCAATCAACCATATCCCTCCAATTTAAGCTCGCTGAAAGCAAGGGCCTGTCTGCTTTTTTTTACTGCTTTATTTCCAAGCACAGGGTAGGCACACAGTAGGCACTTCACACAGACATGCTTACATTCTGAATTCCAAAAAATATACTTCAGATGAACTGTTACCCAATCCATTTCATCATCAGGAGCTGCTTGTAATGCTAGAATGCATGAAATATATCCCCCAGAAAGGTAATGGCACATGCGCTAGATTCTAAAGCAGCCCTCAACAAGCTACTGTAGTAGTATCGTCAATGGATTATAAAAACGATGGCTTTGAAGAATGCCTTTGCCTTGCCAGAATTATGATTTGTTATTCGTCTTGTAGATTTTTAAACAGAACCTTGTACTTAATATTCAAATTAGTGACTCCAGTGTATTAGCCTGGATTTAAAAAAAAAAAACCATTTTGCACAATGCATGTAATAGTTACATTTCTATGATAAACTTACTTGGTAAAAGCTTTCACGATTTTATCATTTAGACAAGTAGATATCATTAAATCAAACTCGAAAGCCAGAATGGTGGAGGGAGCGAGGCTTGCAGACCAGGCAGTGAGGCAAGGCTTCAGTTCAGGGAGGATAGTGGCAGGAAACACAGAAGAGGGAAAGACTAAACTAATACAGAGGGTGTGAGAATGTTCCAGGAAATCACCTCCAGCAACCCGTTATCTTGCAGCTTCCTGATCTGATTCATTAAAAACTCGTCTAGCCTGGGAACAATCTGATGAAGCATAGTGTTATTAGTGGAAAGAGCAAAAAATGTTAACATAGTTTAGGTTTAAATTCTGGATCCATCATTTCCTAAGAAAAACTGACTAAAATTTGCTGTGCCTCAATTTCATCAGCTGAAAAATGGGAGAGAAGGTCAGGGAGCATGACTAGGGTCCTACCTCATAAAGATGTGAAGATTAAAAAAACAACACACACGTCATTCATCCTAAATGCCAGTCTATAGGCCTATGATGGTCTCCGAAAATGTTTTCATGGGTCCATCAAAGATTGAGAAAAATACTGTGTTATGGGTTGTAATGTCCCCCCCGGACCTCCCCCCCCACAACAAAAAAAAGGTGTATGTTGAAGTCCTAACCACTGGTATCTATGAATGTGACCTTATTCAGAAACGAGACCCTTGCAGATGTAACCAAGTTAAGATGACGTCATTAGGATGGGCCCTAATCCGAGATGGTGTCATAAGAAGAGGAAAAAGCCACCTGAAGATAGAGGCAGGAAGAGAAACACCACGTGAGGCTGAGGCAGAGGCTGGAGTGATGCGGCTGTAAGCCAAGGATCAATGGAAGCGGCAAGGAAGGATTCTATCCAGAGCTTCAGAAGGAGTATGGCCCTGTCACCTTGATTTCACTCTGGGCTCCAGAACTGTAAGATAACAAATTTCTATTGTTTTAAGCCATCCAGTTTGTGGTACTTTGTTATGACAAACATAGGAAAATAATACATTTGATAACAATGAGTCTTTAATTAAACAAAATTTAAAAGCGGCCCTGTTTAAATGTTTATTTTATTTTCTCATCCTTATGTTAATAACAAGCGTGGAGACAGGCGGTTCGGGGCTGATCTGGCAGCTCCCTATGCTCCCCCATCACTACCCTGATATTCATCCTTGACTGCACCTCCTCCAGGCCTTGAGTTTACAAAACAGGGAGGAAGGGCTTCCCTGGTGGCGCAGTGGTTGAGAGTCCGCCTGCCGATGCAGGGGACACGGGTTCGTGCCCCGGTCCGGGAAGATCCCACATGCCGCGGAGCAGCTGGGCCCGTGAGCCATGGCCGCTGAGCCTGCGCGTCCGGAGCCTGTGCTCCGCAACGGGAGAGGCCACAACAGTGAGAGGCCCATGTAAAAACAAAAAACAAACAAACAAAAAAAACAGGGAGGAAAAGTGGGGAGGGGCAGAGTGCAAAAGGCACTTGCCATCACCCCTTTATAAACTTTCTATATTTTAAAATAGTTTAGATTTACAGTAAAATTGAAACATTACAGAAAATTCCCATATACCCTGCATCCAGTTTTCCCTTATTTACATGTTGCATTTGTTATGTTATACTTGTTATAATTAATGAACCAATATTGATACATTATTATAAACTAAAGTCTACACTTAATTCAAATTTCCTTATTTTTTACCTAATGCGCTCTTTGTGTTCCAGAATCCTGTCTAAGATACCATATTATTGTTAGTTATAATGTCTCCTTAGGATCTTCTTGGCTGTGACAGCGTCCCAGACCTTCCTTGTTATTGATGACTTGGACAATACGCATGAATACTGGTCAACTGTTTTGTAGACTGCCTCTCTATTTTTTTTGATATAATATTCACATAACATAAAATTAACCATGTTAAAGTGTACAATTTAGGGGCATTTAGTATATTCACAGAATTATGCAACCATCACTTCTATCTATTCTGAAACATTTTCATCATCCTCAAAGGAAACCCAGTACCCATCAGCAAGTCACCCCCCGTTCCTCCCTCTCCCAGGCCCTGATAACCACTGATCTACTTTCTGTCTCTATGGATTTGCCTATCTGGGTATTTCATATCAACAGAATCACATAATATGTGACTCTGTATGTTAGCATAATTTCAAGGTTCAACCATAATGTAGCATGTATCAGTCCTTCATTCTTTTTATGGCTGAATAATATGCCATTGCATGTATATCACACATTTTGTTTATCCATTCATCTGTCAATAGACATTTGGGTGTTTTCTGCCTTTTGGTTATTGTGAATAATGCTGGAATGAACGTTTGCAAACAAGTATTCGTTTGAAGACCTGTGTCCAACTTTTTTGTATATACCCAGGAGTGGAACTGCTGGGTCATATGGTAATTCTATTTGCAACATTTTGAAGACCTGCCAAACTGTTTTTTCATAGCAGCTGCACCATTTTACAGAATTTTTTTAATTAATAGGCTTTATTTTTTAGGCCAGTTTTAGGTTGACAGAAAGACTGATTGGCGAATATGAAGAATTCTCTCATTCCTCTCTCCCCATGCTATACAGTTCCCTACTATTTACATCTTGTATTAGGATGGTGCATTTGCGGAATGGATTTTTTTTCTCACATTCTTGCCAGAAGTTTGTTTTTTCAGAATGGCTTTTTAAATGAGCTATTTTTCCTACTTTTTCACTATGGTAAAAAGACTTCTAAATGAAATTATAGTGATGTTGGATGGTAGGGATGTGTGAGTGTATGTGTGTGTTTGTGTGTGTGTGTTTAAGGATCTTACGTGACAGTCCAAGTTAGTACAAACATGGTTTTTGTTCTAATAGTGTATGAAATAATAATAATTTAAAAATCAAGGAATCACTGGCAAAAATAAAATGTGCAAGCCCAAGCTTGACACAGAGTACACAATAAATGCTGATGCTGGGTTCCATGGAGATCCAGGCATGGTTAGAGCAGAGTGGTCTGCAATTTTATCTGCCAAGTTTCTGTGAACTCTGGGACAGACAGGAAACTGCACATCCTCCAGCCCTTCCCCCGTTATATTCTGAGGTCACCAGCACGTGCTGGTGCTCATGCCAAATCTCAGCATTCCTCACTCTAGTCACTTTCTCCTGCACAGGACACGTGCTCAAGTCAAAGGCAACATGGAATTTTGAGATTTAGCAGCCCTAAGTCTGGTGAATTTACGGGAAAGTCAATCAAGGCTTATCTTACTTGTGGGGATGGAGAAAGCCCCACATTTTAAAATATGTTGTCTCCACCTCACCAAAATGTTTAGAGGATTTAAGAAATGGATGCCGAAAGAGAACTGGGATGAACTCTTGGAATTTGTTTGCACTTTTCATAGAGGGATGAAAGTGCTTAATGCTGGTACAAGTACATTAACATTTTTCACTGTAACTCCTGTCACACATTTTTCTAATCTGAATCCTTTAGTGCTAGAGGTTCATTTAGACATTTCTCCTACTTCTTAAAGTTCAGGAATGAGAATAATAGTCCAACCAATTCTTCTCCACTGTTCTTCGGAAGCATAAACTTTTGTGTTCCAATAACTACTTTTTACACTATAAGCTTAGTCCTTCAACAAATTAATCCCTGACAGTGAAAACAGAAAAGTATATTTAAGTGGCATCTGGTTAGATTTATTCTCTCTTGAAAAGACCCATCTCCACAACACAAACCATTTCCTTATTAATTTTTAACTCTGTTTATTATTTCTGATTTGGTATATTCTCCATGAAAACTCAGCTAGTCATTTTGAAAATATCTTTCAATCATTTGGTTTTGTTTATAAAGTCTAAATTTCCAAAAAGGTTGAATTTTTTTTTCCCCAGATAAAGCCAGTGGAAATTTAAGAAGCTGAAAGTACAGAAACAAACTTTCACACTTTCGTTTTATCATCCTCTCCTAAAGTTTTAATTATCTCCTACCACATAGCATCATTGCTTTAAAATTTCAGACAAGCTAGAATCAGCTAGGATAGGTTACTTCTCACTTTTCATTTAAATGTTCTAGTTGCTAATTTTCTCCTTTTTCTCTTCTGTTGGAACACACATGTATCACTTCTGATGAACATACACACCTATACAGAAGTAAATGATTATTCGTGTACACCTACATGCAATAGTACACACAACAGCTCAACTATTCTTTCCTTTCATTTGATAGGGATCTTTTTGTTCTACTTATTCATGACTCTTTTTAAAATGTGCTAAACAACCTTTTAGTTACCTTGAAATCCACTGCTCTGGGTGTTTGAGTGCAGAAGAGAGAAAATTAAAATAATCAATGAATGTAGTTTGCGACCGGGTCAATGTCAACAGCATTTCATTTACTCCTTCCCTCAAGCGACTGGAGTTAGCTTCACTCTTCCCAGTACTAGTTAGGCATGATGAAATTATCTTCATACCCGTTGCTACTGGAAGCTGGAATGGCTTAGCCATAGAAGGATCTTTACTTGTCCACTTCATTCAAAAATGAAAAAAAGAAAGAATAGCTTGACTCTTAATGGATCATATTTTCTTAAACAACAAATACTTAATTTTGAAAATGTTTCTTTCCTTTCCTTACACCTGGTTCCAAATCATAAAAATGGAACCAAAGCAAAAAGCGGTCCATCTATATCCCCAGGCAGGCACCACGCCCATGTGCACTCACACAACAGATTCCAACTACAAGCACCTGGGACTCCTTGAAAAAAGGGTTTTTGAAGGCAGCCAGAGCCTATTAGCCTCTCACATGGGGTGGGGCTGGACATGCTGGGGAGTTAAACCTCTTGAGAGCAGCTCTCAACCAATAACTGAAGGGATTTGGTGGATAAATACCCCAGTTCCATTGCCCCTCTGCTGGAATAACTCTGCAGAACTCTGTTCCACACTATCTCTATGTTGTCCAATGGGGCTGAGCCCCAGTAGCCCACAATCGTGACTTGTTAGATAATTCACCCTTTATTTGCGTCTGCCTTTTCCTATCTCATCTCGCTACTCTCCTACCAGTGCTTCTTGAGATAACCTTCCCTGCAAACTCCTTACACTCAAATCTGTCTTAGCAGCTGCAGTTTTCAAAAGTGTCCTCAGTTTAAATATAAAGATCATTTTCAGATTCCAGTAGAAGGAATGGTTCTGATAAAGAGAAAAATCACTTCATTGTCATCAGTATGTTGGAGCTGCTGTGATTATGGAGATTATTGTAATGATTACAGTTAATAACATCACAATTCGCCCTATGGCACCAAGTAACAGAAGGACATTTTTATACATCTTAAGTCCCAGATTTTCAATTAAAAAAAAACAGTCCTCAGATGAATTAGGCTTAAGTACCTTTATTCTTAGGTGATGCAGAAACTACTTTTAAATTTGCTTTCTTTCTAGGTTTGGTTGCTTAACAAACATATACCAAACATTAACCATAGCTCAGGCATAGTGCCAGCTTCTGAGAATACCAAGAAGAAATTCTCTGCCTGGCCCACCAGAAAGAGTTGTAGGTTTAAATCTGGTATGGCCATGAAAGGTTTTAAAATGGGCTCCATGTGATTTGGTAAATATAACCAAGAGCTGACACGCCCTTTGGTCCATTTTTCAGGTACAGTGAGGAAACTGAGCCTATCAAGACATCAACCTTATATTTAATCTTGTATTTTATTTTACTGTAAAGGAACACACAATTTTAGATTTTATTTGACTAAAAAGGGAATTATTGAGAAAACTGAAAAAATCTGAGAAGTCTATGTGTATATTAAATGGCAGTATTATATCCATTTTAGTTTTCTAATTTGATAATTATAAGAGAATAAGAGAATGTGTTTTTAGTAAATACACACCAAAGTATTTCGGGGTAAAGGGGTATCATGTCTGCAATTTACTATTAAACAGTCCTGGAAAAAATTAGACAGACAGATAGATAGATAGGAAGAAAAAGAGAGAGAATGAAAGGAAAAAAGAAAATGTAGTAAAATATGAATATTTGGGAAATCCCTGTAACCTTTACCTGGGAATACTCTATACTATTCTTGCTTCTCTTCTTTAAGTCAGAAATTATTCAAAATAATTTCTTTATAAAGATTCTCAGCCTTACCTCATTCCCTTTTTAACTTGCAGTACATGTATTCATCATAGATGACTGGTCATACATTCTGGGTGACCCTTCTAGGGTCTAACTCATGACCATTTAAGCTCTTCTAACTAAACAAAGGAATTGCTTACATTTTTGTTGGGAAAGAATCCCTTTATCTTGTATCTCAGAGTCTACTCAACATTTGGATTGTGATGATAATTGAACAACTATAAATTTACGAAAAATCAATGAGTTGTACATTTAAATAGGTAATTTGGTGGTATGTAAATTATACCTCAGTAAAGCTGTGAAAAATTAAAAAGAAAAGCCAGACACCAGACTACTCAAAAAGGATTTGTTTCTGACTGCCTGGTCGAATAAGGCAAGGCGGCTTCCCTGGTGGCACAGCGGTTAAGAATCTGCCTGCCAATGCAGGGGAGACAGGTTTGAGCCCTGGTCTGGGAAGATGCCACATGCCGCGGAGCAACTAAACGTGTGTGCCACAACTACTGAGGCTGCACTCTAGAGCCCACAAGCCACAACTACTGAGCCCGCGAGCCACAAATACTGAAGCCTGCGCACCTAGAGCCCATGCTGCATAACAAGAGAAGCCACCGCAATGAGAAGCCCGCACACCGCAACGAAGAGTAGCCCCTGCTCACCACAACTAGAGAAAGCCCACACGCAGCAAGGAAGACCCAATTCAGCCAAAATTAAATAAAATTTAAAAAAGAAAACAAATAAGGCATGGCCTCTGCCACTTCTCTATCCTTATCCCAAGAAGAAACATCTAACATTTAACTTGCTTTAACTTAGAAACCAGGATAAATAATAACAACATTCTCTGTGATGGGCAGGTATCCCCTGTGTCTGGCACCCCACAATAAGTATACTTCATATACTTTGTCCCACGTAATCCTCACATCTAACTTGTAAAGTCTTAGATGCTTTTGTCTCCCACAAATTTATAGATAAAAAAGTTGAGGCTCTTACAGGCCAAAAACAAGATGCTCAAGGTTACCCAAGCAAGCAAATGGCACAGCTAAGATTCTAAACTAGCAAGAGTTGTGCCATCATTTTATTTTCTCCCTTAAAGAAACCTTCTAGGTACCCATTCTGGATGTATTTGTAGGCTCTTCAGATCTAAAACAAGGACTTGTACATCAACTCACAACAAATCGGTAAACAGGAAAGAAATACAAGCACACTCATTTAATTGACAGAATTTAATCTATATTATAAAAGTGAACATATATAATAGCTCTTACTGATTTAAGAGACAACCAAAAAGCTTCCTGTAGGTTGAATCTTTGTGAGTTATAGAAACAAAATCCATTTACCTATCTTTGACATTCTAATAAAAAGATAAGATTATGATTCTTGAGAATTATATAGATGGTAAACACAGAAAAGGTGAAAGACAGGGAAAATGCAATAAATAAAATACCATATTGCAAAAAGCCAAGACAACCAGCATGTCTAACAAGAGATAAATAAATTATGGTATATCCATAAAATCAAATATAATGTAGCCTTGAAAAATCATGTTTTCAAAGAATATTTAATGACACAGGAAAATGTTTAAGATATAATTTAGTGAGAAAAGCAGGATGTAAAACTTCATAGAGAATATAACACCAAATTTGTAAAAAAAAATTATAGTATATACACACACATATATATATATACATATAAGTGTATATATACACATCGTGTGTGTGTGCACTTGCCTGAGAGAAAATTACAACAAAAATATTTACAGTGGGTATCTCTGTATGCTGAGATAGTTCATGAATTTTATTTTCTTGCTTACACTTTTTTATATTTTGTAAATAAACACGATTTACTTCTAAAATTAGAAAAAAACTATATATATAAATATTTTTAAGCAAAACATAGTGATTAGAAAAATAGACTTTTTTTTTAACCTAAAATCTTGCTCTGAAAATAAACTCTTACCTAACTATGAGATTGATGGGTGTATGTGTGACATTTTATGAAGAGAATTAAGGTCTAACTTCTGAATGAATTTTTTTCTTAGTTCCATTTAAAACCAACTTAAGAGGCACTCCCAGGATGCCATCTCTCCTTTCCCAGCAAGATCCTCACCACCAGCCCTGGATAACTCTGTTCAGATGTAATGGGGACCTTTTTGGTGTCCACTCCCTGACAGCTTTGAAAATTACTTAGCTTCAATCATGATGGATACTCTCTGCCTAAAATGATGTATGGGTAGCATCTTAAAAAGGATGACATGAAATTTGAAAAATGATACAAGTGCTGGTGGACTTTTTTTTAAAGAAAAGTTGACATAAGTTTGAAATATAGCATGGAAGACTGTTCTATCATTTTTCTCTCTCAGAAGATATCCATAGCTGTCCTTTACCAATAAGTTCTTTGGGAAAGAAAACCTATATTCAAGTTAAAATGAATTCTTTTCACCTCCTAAAAAATGTACATGGGGGGAGCCTTAGGAGTGAATTTGTTCATTCACTCATTTAAAAATTTATTGATCACCTATTATAGGGACGCTATCGGTTAGAGGCTGGGGATATAAAGATGAATTAGACACAGGCCCTGCCTCTGGGGATCCCAGAGCCCAGCTGAGACAGACAAGTAAACAGATCATTATAATCCGATGCAGTATGAAGATGACAGTCGTATATAGAGGGTGACTGGGGATCTTGGCAGAAGGGGACAAAAGTCAGTCTCCTTTGGGGAGGAAGGATGTCAGAGCAGTCTTCCCTGAGCAGATGATATCTAAAATGGGTCCTTCTCAATGCTCAAATGCTTTTCTTATTGTCTGGGCTAAATTTTGATTATCTGCCCATGAAACACCCACTTACTGACATAGAAGCAAACCTTTTCCTCTGAACCATTTTATTTTCTCAACAATTCTAGACCACTTCTCTGCTGCAGGTTGGCATCTGCCCAGAGAATTCCAGTTCCTTCAACAGATTAACTTTCAAATGTTTCATCAACCTCAACAAAGCAAGGATCTGCCCAAAGGTGAGCTAGTTTCTTCTTTCCCTCCTCCCTGCCCACACAATTATATAATACAAACTGACATCATCAAGGTATTTATTTTCGTAGTTGGGAGGTACAGGCTTGCATTCACGTTACCTCAGGTGGTAGGGCTTACTGTAAGAAGACAAAGGGATGGGACTTCCCTGGTGGTCCAGTGGCTAAGACTCCAGGCTCCCAATGCAGAGGGCCCAGATTTGATCCCTGGTCAGGGAACCAGGTCCTGCGTGCGTGCCACAACTAAGAGTCTGCATGCTGCAACCAAGATCCTGCGTGCCACAACTAAGACCCAGTGCAGCCAAAATAAATAAATAAATCTTTAAAATAGAAAAAAGAATACAAAGGGAACTAAGGGATACAGGACTTGCCTCACACCCAGACCCAGGGACGTGCAATGGCATCCAGCAGGAGCCCTGGAGTGCAGCGATGGTTCTGGGAGGTGGTGCCTACCGAAGCTGACAACCCCCATGCTCTACCCTGTGCCCTGGCAGTGTGATGCCTCAGCTACTCTCAGCCTCTGTGGACCTACTGTGCACTGTCCACCCTTTTAGCCGTCAATTCTGGGCCTCCCTGACCTCATGGCACCTCTCACTCCCTTCTCTCTGTACACATTTAGTCATTCATTCAAGTTCAGTGTAACCGCTTGGTTTTGTAGCTACAAGAGCTTGACTAGAAAACATGCTAACACAATACAATCATTTGATAGCACTGTTTAAAGTATATTTATTTTTTAAAGCATGTTATATGTACAAAACATACAGGTTCTGAAACTCTAACATCCTACCAGCCAAAACCAGAAATATTCTTAGGGACGTAATTACCTTTATTTAAGAAACTGCTTTGGGGCTTCCCTGGTGGCGCAGTGGTTGGGGTTCCGCCTGCCGTTGCAGGGGACACGGGTTCATGCCCCGGTCCGGGAGGATCCCACATGCCGCGGAGCGGCTGGGCCCGTGAGCCATGGCTGCTGAGCCTGCGCGTCCGGAGCCTGTGCTCCGCAATGGGAGAGGCCACAACAGTGAGAGGTCCGCATACCGCAAAAAAAAAAAAAAAACTGCTTTGACTTGAGGGTGTGGGTAGCCACAGTGGATCAGACAGAGCTAAACTTTATGTCTCAGGAGGCACAGGAGGTCCTACAACGCACAGGACAGCCCTGACTGAACAAAAACTTATCCCACCACAAACGTTAGTAGTGCTGATGCTGAGAACTCTTGCTCTCTTTTAATGCGCGTGATGCTACCTATGTTTCAGTTTGCTCTACCGGGCTGTGAACTCCTGGAAAGCTGGGGTCATAGCTTACTCACCCTTCCGCCCCATCCCCCAGCACAGAGCAAACCCTCAGTACACATTTGCACACGTCATTAAACATCAGTAAATAAAGAAACTCCGAACAGAAAAAATAAATTAAAATAAAGAAACTCCTGCTGACCTCACCCGAGGATGCCACATGGAGTTTCCCATAAAGAAGCAACTCAATTACAGATCGGATCAACTCCTGGATTCCCAACATCCGCCTTTGTGCCTTCTGGCTGGAGCTCACACTGAGCGCCACTTGTTTTTGTTTGTTACCCTAACCACATCATCTTGACGTGAACCATCTCTCCTCTAGTCACGTAGGCCTCTGGTTGAACCTATTTTGGCTACCCTGGAGTATCACCATACATCTCCGTCACCACCACACAGTGACTCTCACCAACTCTACAGACACTACAAGTCTGAATATCCCAAACTATACCCTCTAAGTTTGGCAATAATCCATCTAGCTATTGTTATTTAATGCTGTAACCAGAAAATAGAAAATTCTATTCATTTTTTATACATTAAATTATTTGGGAAGAGGAGCAAGAAGCCATTGAAAAAGAACAAAATTTGTTTTAATATTGCAGAGAAAGAAGGATAAGGAGAAAGAAAAGGTAAAGCAATAGAAGCAGCAGACGTGGAGGGGACAACACAGACTCCTCCAGCCGTGGTATCAGCGATGTCTGGTCATCAGGGTCACAAGGGGCAACCCTGAGTGGGTCTTCGGACACATTTCGGTCTTACTATTAAATAGATCTCACTGCAACACTGATAATTACTTCATGGAGGACCAAATGAGGAAAGGCATACAAAATACTTTGAAGGTACATAATGCATAATAAACACTTAAAAGATAATAATTATTACTGTTACTCTTACTACAATTTAAGAATATCAAAGAATTGGTTCTTGATTTTTTTCATGGTCACAAATGTGAACCTTCATCTTGAGATGGCTGGGGAAAGTTTTAAAATCCTCTTGGTGGTTCTTGGCCGAAGCAGACAGGGTAGCCCGAGGGTGGTGTTTAGGGAAGAGGGGGTACTTTTATTTGTCACCATGACTTGGAGGCATCCATTGGCATGTAATGCCAGGGTTCCAGGAATGCTAAACATCTTGCCATGCACAGGACGGTCCCACTCAGTAAAGAACTGGCCTGTTCCATGGGCCATTAGTGCTCCCCACCATGAGAAACCCCGAGCCAAATGTTCCTCAAGCCCCATCTGAAGTCTTCCATATGCTCTGTGAATTGCCAGCCTTCCAAATGGTGTCACATCAAATGTTAGCTGTTGGGTGTAGCAGGCTTTTCTGTGGGTGGCAATCTCGTTAGCTAGGAGTGCCAGGGTGAAAAGAAATTTGCAAAGAGAGGAAGGGGATTGGAAGTGAGTACAATTAAAAATAGCCTCCCATTTTTATACGACCCTGATTTGAGTTCTCCCGTGTAATACGGCACGTACTATAAATCAGGATTGCGATGGCTGGCCCTAGTTTGGAGGCGCTCCTTTTCTCCCAGTCCATTTTCGGCTTGGTGTAGTACCACTTAGAAATAAAAGCAACAGGATTTATATCTCATTGCATTCTGCAAAGACAAAAAATAGTTCCCAGCACGAAGAGGCAAAAGGATGCCAAATTTCAGTCTCAGATGAAATTTTGTTCCTTGCTAAAATTCACTGGAAATGGCCATCTAGATTGGAAACTAAAATTTACACTTCACTATGGATGTGACAGAAGAAACCTAGAAAAATTTTTGGAAAAGATGGCAGATGAAGGGGAAAAAAAAAAAAAGAGGGAGAGAAAGAAAGAAAAAAATACACTGATTCTATTTTTCCTCCTGGTTCCTATTTTTCTTCTCTTTTCCTTTTTCTTCTTTAATCTCTCTGTTCCTTTTTCTTCTTTAATCAAATGCTCAGATACTTATTTTAGTGAATTGAACGGATCATAGAAACTGCTGTCCTTAGCTGTTTTATGATCCATTCCCCACGTTTTATACCCCTTCCATCCCAATCCAGCGCCACACACCGTCTTAATCCTGTGAGCCAAGGTTTTATAAGGGTTGTTATAATTCAGCCAACCACTATGTATTAAATTAACATCCATGTTATGCCAAGGATATGAATGCTCATGCTATAACATATTTAACAGAAAGAGAAGACACACTTCTGTCCTTCCGGCCCTCACAACCCAGCTGAGGAATCAAGACATTCCTATAAGACTGTGTATATCCACTTAACAAATATTTATTATGCTATTGTGCTAGACCTTGGACCAAATGCTAGGAACACTGCTGTGGGCCTGTCCTCATGAAGCTTACAATCTAGATGAGGAGACAGATCATCAATAAGTAAACAAATCACTAAACAACATGATCAGAAGGAAACGGTTGCTGTGGTAGAGAATTAAAGACAGGTGGAAGGTGAATTTGAGGAGGAAACAATGAAGAACAGATTTACCATATAAAGACAAAGGCAGGTAAGGGTTAGGGGCTGGGAATCCAAGACAGAGAGGAAAGCTGTGTGAAGTTTCCAAGTTAGGAACGAATTCTCTTAGTTCAGAGGGAGGCCCGTGAGGCAGGGACCGGGCATGAGACAAGGTCATGAGAGAGGCAGGAGTCAGATGGAGTACAAAAGGAAGCCAATGACAGTGATAAGTGGGGCTAACAGCTCCACAATCACAGCTTGTGTGTTATGAATGCTTTTGCTCCCACGTAGAACACAGAGGAGAGGGCATTAGGAGTGTTCGTGGAAACTGGTTCTCCACCAGTTCAGGAAAAACGTGATAGCAGCTTGCAGTACCCAGCTTGTGAAAGGTGGAAAAAAGAAGTGCGGATGGGTGTGAGATGCGTCTCCCAGGTAGCAAAGACAGGACTTGCAAGCTGGGAAGAGGAGGAATCAAAGGCACTTCTTCAGGTTTCTGGCTTAAGAAGTGCTGGCAAAGCTGAGATGTTGAAGGACAAGTTCAGGAGTGAGCTGGGTGAGCTGGAAAGGAAATAATGGTGCTACAAATATTTGGGAGCTAAAATATGTGGCAAGGTCAGAAAATACATGTAGTACAGCAGGGCTTCGTCACACCGTGTTGGAAGGGCTTGTGAGCTGGGAAGGGGAGGAGAGTGGGAGAGGTCTGAAGGTAACAAGGGCTTATAGAGAGTGTAAACTGTCTACCAAACGTGAAATTCCACATTTCAATCAACTCAACCCCTCATCTGCATCCAGGGTTAGCTGTAGCACCTGAACACATAATGGGTAAGAACATGGGCTCTGGAATAAGAGTATGGATTTTTTTGAAGTTCCACCACTTATTGGCTGCGCTGAACCTCTCCGTGCCTCAGTTTCCCAGTCTGCACAACAGGAGTGATAATAGTTTCTTCCACATAGAGAAGTAACAAGAATTATACAGTTGGTCCTCTATAGCTGCAAAATCTGCATCTGGATCCCAAAATGCAGTTGGTTGAATCTGCAGTTGCAGCATCTGCAGACCCAGCAGGCCAAATGTACAATCCATTTTACATAAGGGACTTGAGCATCTGTGGATTTTAGTATCCACAGGGGTCTTGGAATCAGTCACCTACAGACACAGAAGAACAACTGAATGTGCTAATGTATGAAATGAGTGTAACATAGTGATTGGGACCCAGAAAGTTCAGTAAAACGTAGTGACTCTTATTTTTTATTGTTATTACTAGTTTTACAAATGCTGCACCCTTCAAATGTCCAAATCTGCTTTTCTATGGTTGGTAACTGTCAGGGCTTATTCTAAAGAAACTTGAGAATCAGGGACTCACTAATGCTTTATGACATTTTACCTCAATTTGTGGTAGTCATTTATGACAAGATCAGTATGACATAAACTGCCATAAAGTGAAGCAGAGCAATCATACAAATGACCATAAGTCAAGGGGCGCAACTGAAAAGGGTCACCAACAGGAGGAAACTGAGGGAAACAGGAGCAAGGGAGAGTGTGAAGTTGGGAGCTGGCAGCACAAACCTTGAAAGTGGAATTTCAATTGAGAACAAACTCAAAAAAAAAAAAAAAAACTAGATGCATGTCTTCAGGGATTGTTTAAATTTCACATACACATTTCCAGACAAATATGGTGCCCTTTCATGGTTTCAAACAGAAATACATCATTTTATGTCCTACTCTGTTATGCATTTTTATTAAAAAATGATATTTCTAATCCTATCAGTGTACTTGGGATTCATACTGAACTTCAGAGGTTTTTATAATTCACAGGACTAGGAAATATTTTTGCAGTTCAGGAACTATTGATGCCCGTGGATTCGTTCAGAGCCCCACTGGCTAAAAGGGGTTTCTTAATAAGTGGAAGTTTTTGCTTTTCCCTTCTTTTCTTTTTTTTTAATATTTCTTTTATAATTTTTTTCCTGACCCTTACTATAATAAACTGAGGCTCAGAGAAAATACATAGATTCAATGTGCTTAGAATAACTCTGCTCAGGTGTGTATGGATGAACAGAAGAGATGCATGGAAAGATCAAGAAGCAATGTTTTCAACCCTTGTAATTAGACTTGGCTCATATTTTAAATGAAGTCACAAAATCAAACTAGAACAATTGATTTGGATGAATTTCTGATTACAACTTTCATCATTGTTTTAAGATAATTCGGGCATTAGGTAGAAACTAGATGGAAAGATAAAAACATTAAATTTTAATTTCCATTTTTGTCACAGAGAGAATATTTGTGACCAATCAGTACTCCCACCCCAAGTGGTGTATTTGAAGTATAGCTGTGTCTGGGTATCCACAAGGGATTGGTTACAGGACCTGTCACAGATACCAAAATCCAGACACTCAGATCCTATAGTTGGCCCTCTGTATCTGTGGTTCCACATCCATGGATTCAATCAACCTCGGATCATGTATACTATAGCATTTATTGGAAAAAATAATTCTCATTTAAGTGGCTCCAGGCAGTTCAAACCCATGTTGTTCAAGAGTCAACTGTACTTACAACAGATTCTGTTCAAGTGATTTCAAAATCAAATCCTCTTTCATATGTGTTAAAATTTGCCTAGCTAAAAGAATGCTTCTGTGTAAACGCCCTAAAAGTGAACAATCCATTTATAACATAATCACTCCCCTTCCACATGTGTATGGTTTATTCAAGTTAGAATGTATGTACTTGGAGTTTTCGTAAAACACAGCCCATCTGCTTCTCTAAGTGCACTAATCTTCTGAGTGGGATCTGTCCTGTGCTCCAGTGTGGACCTAAAAACACAAATGCCAGGTTTCTCGCAGGAACCACACTGCTGCCAGCATGCAGGCTGGCACACAAAACAATGAATTCCTATCAGGAAATCTAAACTATGTGGCAGTGAATTCTGCACCTCTCTCACAGATGTTTCAGAAACCTTGGGAAAAGAGGGGCTACTCTGCCATCAGCTTTACACCTCTGTATTTTTATTTTTTGTTTATTTTTTTATAGTAGGTCCTTGTTGGTTATCTATTTTAAATATAGTAGCGTGTACATGTCAATCCCAAACTCCCAATCTATTCCTCCCCCCCACCCTTCCCCCTGGTAACCGTAAGTTCATTCTCTAAGTCTGTGAGTCTATTTCCATTTTGTAAATAAGTTCTTTTTTTTTTTTTATGGTACATGTGGGCCTCTCACTGTTGTGGCCTCTCCCATTGCCGAGCACAGGCTCCAGACGCGCAGGCTCAGCAGCCATGGCCCGGCTTCCCAGACCGGGGCACGGACCCATGTCCCCTGCATCGGCAGGCGGACTCTCAACCACTGCACCACCAGGGAAGCCCCCTAAATAAGTTCATTTTTATCAGTTTTTTTTACATTCTGCATATAACTGATATCATATTTGTTCTCTGTCTGACTTACTTCACTTCATATGATAATCTCCAGGTCCATCCATGTTGCTGTAAATGGCATTATTTCATTCTGTTTAACGGCTGAGTAATATTCCATTGTATGTATGTACCACATCTTCTTTATCCATTCGTCTGTCGATGGACATTTCGGTTGCTTCCACGTCTTGGCTATTGTAAACAGTGCTGCAATGAACATTGGGGTGCACGTATCCTTTAGAACCATGTTTTTCTCCAGACATATGCCCAGGAGTGGGATTGCAGGATCATATGATAATTCTATTTTTAGTTTTTTAAGGAACCTCCACACTGTTCTCCACAGTGGCTGTATTCCCACCAATAGCGTAGGAGCATTCCCTTTTCTCCACACCCTCTCCAGGATTGTTTATAGAGGTTTTGATGATGGCCGTTCTGACAGGTGTGAGGTGATACCTCATTGTAGTTTTGATTTGCATTTCTCTGATAGTTAGCAATGTTGAGCAGCTTTTCATGTGCTCTCTTGGCCATCTGTATGTCTTCTTCTTCTGCCCATTTTTTGACTGGGTTGTTTGTTTTTTGGATATTGAGCCACATGATTTTGGAGACTAGTCCCTTCTCAGTTGCATCATTCGCAAATATTTTCTCCCATTCTGTGGGCTGTCTTTTAATTTTGTTTGTGGTTTCCTTTGCTGTGCAAAAGCTTTTGAGTTTAATTAGGTCCCATTTGTTTATTTTTGTTTTTTTTTTTTCCATTACTCTGGGAGACGGATCAAAAAAGATACTGCTGCAATTTATGTCAAAGAGTGTTCTGCCTATGTTTTCCTCTAAGAGTTTTATAGTATCCAGTCTTACATTTAGGTCTTTAATTCATTTTGAGTTTATTTTTGTGTATGGTATTAAAGAATGTTCTAGTTTCATTTTTGGAAATCCACCAGGTGACAAGTTACAAATGGCTAAGACCTCTTATACTGGGGTATATGTGACTGGAATGCAAAACATTCCTGAAAAATTGAAGCAGACTTTAAAACCTTCATGATCGACCTTACCCATGCCTAAATGACATCCTCGCATAAGCATTTCGTTAGCTGGGGATGGGACATTTGAATGAGTTTGCTCTGCCCAATGCAGAAAGTCAAAGGGAGCCCTTGAAGTGAATGTATGATATTCAAACACACAAGCACTCCAGAAGCCCATGTATATGCAAGAAAACTGAGAGCTACTCTTTTTTTGATAAAATAGGCTACATTATCCAAGAAGCAGAGCCGCAAATGACTTCTTGAAGGAGCAGGAAAATAGAATGTGCTCAAAAAGTACAGCAATTTATGGGGCTTCCCTGGTGTGGTGCAGTGGTTGAGAATCTGCCTGCTAATGCAGGGGACACGGGTTCGAGCCCTGGTCTGGAAAGATCCCACATGCCGTGGAGCAACTAGGCCCGTGAGCCACAACTACTGAGCCTGCGCATCTGAAGCCTGTGCTCCACAACAAGAGAGGCCGCGACAGTGAGAGGCCCACGCACCACGATGAACAGTGGCCCCTGCTTGCCATAACTAGAGAAAGCCCTCGCACAGAAATGAAGACCCAACACAGCCCTCGCACAGAAACGAAGACCCAACACAGCCCAAAATAAATAAATAAATATAATAATGTCTAATATATCAATTTTAAAAAAAGTACAGCAATTTAATCCACTCCAACAGATAAAATATCATCTTTAAAAAAAAATAAAAAAAACTGACTTATCTTTCCTTCTATCCTACTAGGTATGTTTGAGATGATCCAATTTTTTGTGGAACAATAATTGAGAGGAAACATAAAGATGAGTCTGGAGAGGAACTCTACTGATTACCTTGACAAGCAAAAAAAAGACAGAAATAAAGTATCAATAATAACATGCAACATTATAGACTGTTTTACATCTGTTTTGCATAATGTTTCTTCAGTCCTTTCTTCCCTGTTCACGAGGATTTTTACTTTTTTGTCTTTCAAAAGAAATTCTAGAGAAGAAAGGGCAGGTGTGGAGAAGAAAAAATAATAAACCCTATATTCTATATTGTTTCTTGGCTCTATTAATAAGTATCATTTTCTGAGGTAAAAGGGGCATTTATTATGATGATGCGTTTGTGGCTACATTGCTTGAGAAAATAAAATAAATTAACAGAAGGATGACAGAGAGAGGGAGAAGCTGACATCTGAATTTTTGATGCAGGCTTTGCATTCTCATTATTACACTGTCTTTTTGTATTACTTTTGATTTATAATGTAATTGGAGAACTATAGAAATGTTAATGGCAGCACTACAGTTTTAAGGGTGACAAAATTGTTTACTAATTATTGTCTTTAAATTTGGTTAATTATTGAAGCATTAATTCTCTGCGTTCATTTCAGATGGGACCACCACTGGGGGAGGTCAGGGAGAAATGTATTGTCTAGTTAGTAAGGCAACCTTCATAATTCTGTAGTATCTCCCCCTTGGTTGACCTTTTAAAGGAAGGGACAGATTGTAAATTAAAATTCTCTGCACTAGGGCTCAGTAGCAAACCTTAAGGTGAGCCATTGAATTTTGTTTTGTTTTTAGATGAGAAACTGTTGTTCATGTTTACACTGTTTTTTTCAGTGTGTGCTGCTCGTTATCTTAAGGGAGAGACTAGATTGCAATGATTATTAGTGAGGCTGGTGATGAGGCTGCTGAACCATTTGGAGTGGCTTTCCTTTTGTGATACATAATTATAGGGGTTTATTTACAGTCTTTGTTTTTTGCTTTTTAACGATTCACATTTTTATTCTTTGTTCTCTACCCCGTGCAGGGTACAATTTCTCCATTTTTTCCATTTTTAGTATGAATTATTATTTGGAGTGCTACGTTATTCCCTGGAATGCTAGAATTAAAGAAAATTCTTCAAAACTAAATAAAGATGTAACCTCACTACAGTAATGTTCTCAAAATCTGCATAAGGCATACCAAAAAAGGAAGGCATGGAGCCATTATTCAACTAACACGTTTCCCACTTGTATGGCAATCCTGGGGCACATTATGTTGTAAAACATCTTATTCCCTTTCTAACTTCTTAAATTGCTCCAGATGCTCTTTAACCATAAAGAAATGTAATGATAATTTTTTTTTAAGCTACATCATCTGTTTCCATATCTGACTTCCCTGAGATGTGCCAGTTAGTTTGGGAAGTTCGAATCAGAAGCAAGTTTATGTAAATGGTTCATTTGCACATATTTTGGGATGAAAGACCATAGTGAATATCACAGTGGCAGAGAATTACTAACATTACTAACCACCTCCCTTTAGCAGAACTATTTAACTGCTCGGTGACATAATTTTCTCATATACAAAATGGCAATGATAATAATGGCAATGATAATAATGCCTACCTGATGGGTTTTTGTAAGGATTAAATTCATTCATACATGTAAAATATTTAGAATCCAATACTGGGCACATAATAAGGTTTAATGAATGTAAACTACTATTTCCTAAAGTTGGTTAATCATCCCATGGTGAACGTAAGATGGTCTGGGGTGATTCATAGAGAAATTTTTATTCTGAAGTTTAATGTGTGTCAATTAGAATGCTCTTGGCTATGAATAGTAGAGATTATTTATGAATAATTTTCAACCAATACAAATTGTTAAAGAAAAATTGCCTTAAAACAGGGGTTGGCAAGCTATAGCCCACCAGTCAAATCTGAACCTTTGCATGACTTTGCATGGAATGGTTTTTACAGATAAATATTTGCAAACCACTTGGTGATAGAGAGCACACGCACACACACATACATACACACACACACACACACACACACACACAAATCCATTCTTCTCCTTCGTAAATCTCTACTATAAAAAATTATACTCTATTATTTTTATATTTTGAATTTCATCAATAAGTAATTGGTAGAAATTTGTTTTGTCTCTTGTTATATACATACTTATATAATATCCCTGATCACTGCCTTTGGTCTATAAAGTCTAAAATATTTACTATCTAGACGTTTACTATTCTCTTATACAGTAAGAGATCCAGAACTAGAGCAACTCTCAGCTGGTTAAGAGAGCGGTTATATGATTCATCAACATCAAGATTCTTTCCATGTGTCCACTCTGCCACTTAACATGTGAGCCTTACCTGCAGGCTGGCTTCTTTGATGGTCACAAGATGAGTTTATGCAGCTCCAGAGTTGCAGAAATATCCTCTTCAGATGTCTTCTTCAGAATAAGAAAATCTTTCCCCAAAATCCCCTTGCAGACCTCTATTACCTCTCATTGGCCAGAACTGGGACATATGACTGCCCCTGAACCCATCACAGAAGAGCAGAATGAAAAGTGATAACTAGACTAATTAGGTTCTATCTTCCTGAACTGAGAATGTGGCATGTTATTGCATGAAAGAAAGGTGGATGGATAACCCAACACATTGGAGTTCTGTTAGAAAAAGGGAATGGGGAAAATGGACATAGGATAAGCAATCTTTAGCATGTTTATTTCTTCAAATATGTATTAAGGAAAATTGAAATCAATACATTGAACCATGCTTTTATAGCTCTTATTACCTAGGATAAGAGTAAACTTTTAAGTCTATTTAAATAAAAAATATTAAACACGAGTATAATCCTCAACAAAATATTAGCAAACCAAATTAAACAGTACATTAAAAGGATCATACACTACAATCAAGTGGGATTTATTCCAGGGATACAAGGATAGCTCAATATCTGTAAATCAATCAATGTGATACACAAAACTAACAAAACAAAGGATAAAAATCACACGATCATCTCAATAGACGCAGAAAAAGCATTTAACAAAATTCAACATCCATTCATGATAAAAACTCTTAACAAAGTTAGTATAGAGGTAATATACCTCTACATAATAAAGTCCATTTATGACAAACCCACAGCTAACATCATACTCAACAGTGAAAAGTTGAAAGCTTGTTCCCCTAAGATCAAGAACAAGACAAGGATGGCTGCTCTCACCACTTTTATTCAACATAGTATTGGAAGTCCTAACCATAGCAATCAGAGAAGAAAAAGAAATAAAAGGCATCCAAATTGGAAGGGAAGAAGTAAAACTGTCATTACTTGCAGATGACATGACACCATATAAAGAAAACTCTAAAGACTCCACCAAAAAACTATTAGAACTAATAAATGAATTCAGTAAAGTTGCAAGATACAAAATTAATATATATAACTACATTGCATTTCTATACCCTAACAATGAAGTATCAGAAAGAGAAATCAAGAAAACAATCCCTTTTACCATTGAATCAAAAAGAATACCTAGGAATATATTTAACCAAGGAGGTGAAAGTACTTTCCCACCACTCATATTCCAACCTTAATCTGTGATTGTGATAAAAATAGATAATGGCTAGAAAAAATAAAAATTTTAAAATAAACAAGAGTATAGAAAGGAAAAGGTCATGGCAAAAATTAAGAATGTGGTATATGAGAGGTTAAACCACAAAATGACTAAGATTTAGGCAATTCTGCCTGTTGGCTATTGTTTTTGCTATGTTCTTTGCTTAGGAACTCCTATTGATTTTTCCAAAGCCAAATTAAATGTTATCTGCTCACTGGCGCCTTCCCTGATATCCTCCTATTCTTTTTATGCTCATGTAAGATTGGTTTCTCCCAGAGCACTTTCTTTTTCTTATATATCTTATAACAAGGGCCACATTGTATTATCTGTGTCCATTCCTGATTGGAAGCACCCTATTTATCATTCAGCCATTTGTCAAACACTTGTTGAACACCATTTACATGGCTCACAGAGAATATTTTTACGTTCATTTCCAGCCCTGGCAACTAAGGCATGACATATACGAGGTTCTTCTAATATATTTGTTGTACAAATTAA
Source organism: Aethalodelphis obliquidens (assembly GCF_003676395.1). Classification (NCBI taxonomy): domain Eukaryota; kingdom Metazoa; phylum Chordata; class Mammalia; order Artiodactyla; family Delphinidae; genus Aethalodelphis; species Aethalodelphis obliquidens. Next base: position 9,286,973 of record NW_020838001.1, read on the forward strand.
AGAACAATTGATCAAATAATTTCATGAATTAACAGTATCTATGCAAGTTTAGCAAAGGGGGAAAACATTTTGAACACCTACCACCTTAGCAATTTCTTATTTAATTCAGAACAAAACCAATAAATCTCATTAAATCTCTGAAGTTTGTCTCACTTTCAGAAGTAGGCTCAGATGAAGATGTTTCTGGAGTAGAACTGAATTAATACATGGATAATTGGAGATAAGGTCTTTTTGCCCCCAACCATTAGCTCTTTATTACTTTACTTTAAAAGTATCAGTTATTTCCCTCTTGTAAGAGAACCCAAGGAAAACTAAAAATGGATTCTTCTTATCATTTAAAAATAATTTTATTTCTAATTTACTTGAATAACTTTTTTGAAATTAAAATTTGATCACTTTACTACCTTACTTGGAACACTTCAATGACACTGCTTTCAGGACAAAGGCAGAATCCTTCAGTATGGCTTTCACAGACACAGTCATTTCACACAAGCTTGCTTTCTTTCCATGCTCTGCCCTCTCCTCCTTTCTCTCTCTACTACAGCCACACTGATTTGCTTGCTACATTTCAAAAGTGAAGCTGCTCCCACCTCAGGACCTTTACTCATGCTTTCCCTCTGCTCCGAACACTCTCCAAGTCCTATTTATCCTTAAAGTCTCAGGTTAAATATTACTTCCCTAGGGTAGATTTTCTTTCCAAGCTAGACTAGGCTTCCATTTCAACATGTTCTCATGGCTCCTGTATTTTTTTCTTCAAAATTATTACCCAACTTTTCATGAAATATACCCCTTGTGTAATTACATTTTTGATTTCTGTTTTCCCCATGAGAAGGTAAGGTCCATAAGGAGGAGGAACTGTGCACTGTGAACTGCCATATCTGCAGTGTTTAGAACAGGGTCTAGGATATAGTAGGTCCTCAATAAAGATTGTTTGAATAAACGAATAAATGAGCCTGCCCACAAAGCAGTAATATCACTGCCTGGGCCAATCAATATTCTTCCAGGACCACACAAATTCCAAAGTCATTTTCTCTTGACAACAAATACTTATTTCAGCATTCACTCAACAAATATTTATTGAGTATCTGCTGTGAATCAGAATTCTTATAGTCAGTGAGATAGAGCCCTGAACTAAATAACCAACACCCTGACCTCATGGAGTTTATATTCTAGTGGGGAGACCCAAAATGAACAAATAGGCAAATAAACGCATGACAAAGTATCAGGTAACCACACAAACTATGAAGAAAGCAACAGCATTTTCTTTGAAAATACGTTTTTGCAGTGGTGGTGTCCTTTTCCAAAAACTGACTTTCTTTGCTATAAAAAAATAACAGCCACCATCAATTTAGCACGTATCTGAGCTTAGCTTACCTTGGAATGACTCTTCACACCAGCCAGTAAGAATCTGTTTATGTGAAGATCTCTTTCCTGAGTGGGAAACAGACAAATAATATATTTCAGGGTTAATTTAACTTTTTAAATTACAAATTCATCTAAAGCGCCATCCACCACCAGGTGATAACTCATGGTGCTGCCAGGCTTTAAGTACTGTAGCGACAGGCTGTGTTCAACTCCTTAGGCACACTTCTTAAAAGATGGCTACCCTGGGGTTTATATCAAGCTTACATAATCATATATTGAAGCTTGGCTTATTTATTTCCATGTTTCTGAAGTCCCATTAATCATTTTTCTAAGATGGCCGATGTGTTACATAATTAATAAAACATAGGAGCTTAGGAAAAAAGCCCAGAGAGAGCGAGAGATTCAGACAAACACTGAGAAATGGTGTCAATTTGGTACCACTGAAAATCTCAGTCTTCAGAAGATCAACTCTTAACTGGAGGTATATGAAACGATCATTTTTCTTTCTTTTTTTTCCAACCCTCTCCTCCCTTTCTGTTTTGCCGAACTTAGATACTGGTCAGGGCTAATCTTTTACCAAGAAGAAAAGTGCATATGCAGGGAGGGATAGGAGTAGTGAATAAAATCATTAGTTCAACTTCTCACCATTTTGCCTCTGGTGACTGCCAGGTAATAGTTTGTCTGTGGTTCTGACCCAATTCTGAAACCCTTCTAATGGTACTCCACTAATTAATCTAATGGTTCATTAATTGCAAACATCTGAAATCATTAGAACCTGATTGAGCACAGAAGCATCAAACCTTCCAAAGGTTTAAGTGCTTAAGCAGCAAATGGGCTCATTGCAAAAGAATGTCGATGTTTATAGTAGATGTAACCCAAACTCGGGTGTTCATTGACACATTGTTCCATTTGTATACAACCACCCTGGCATCTATCTGTTCAAGAGAGCATGATTTATCCAGTGCTATATCCTGGAACTGACAGGCCAAAGATTAGAGCTTAACCCAGATGAAAGCCGAGGCTGTGTGTATTCCTAAAACAAATATTTAGTATCTGACAAGCTCTGGTTAATATTAATTCGTGATAGAAGGCAGTCAATTTAAGCTTAGTTCATGCCAAAATCTATTTGGGTTTTGTAAGTCATTTTTTCAGGATTATAGTGTAGAGAACCCAACAAAAAGGAAACTTTCTTAAAATTAGAAATCTGCAGACCTGGACAGAGCTTTCAGAAAACATCCACCCTAGAGTTATAAATGGGCAGCCCAAAAGCATGAAATCCTCCTGTAAATGTGTTTTCCTTGACCAGCACAGGGTTTTTAAATAATCATTTTTAATTATTTGCCAAGTCTGAATTTCTGACTTTTCTTGCAGATCTAGCAATACTGGGTCCAGGTTCTCACAAGGCAACAGTCAGCTGGAGCTGAGAGGAGGCTGTCCCTGCGTGGGACACACACGCTTGCCGTTTAGCCAGAGCCCCACCTCTCCTTGCTATTTATACTTTTCCACGCACACCTGCCCATTGCTTACCTAACAGGAGGGGAAACTGATGTCTAGAAAGGGAGAACTGTCCAAGGACATGCATTCAGTTAACATTAGAGCTGGGAAAAGAAACCACACCTCCTGATTCTGCTTTATAGTTTAGTTAGTTAGCATCACTCAGTGCCATTCCATACTGATATGCACATGGTTTTGGGGGTTTTTTTAAACATCTTTATTACAGTATAATTGCTTTACAATGGTATGTCAGTTTCTGCTTTATAACAAAGTGAATCAGCTATACGTATACATATATCCACATATCTCCTCCCTCTTGCATCTCCCTCCCACCCTCCCTATTCCCACCCCTCTAGGTGGTCACAAAGCACCGAACTGATCTCCCTGTGCTATGCGGCTGCTTCCCACTAGCTATCTATTTTACGTTTGGTAGTGTATATATGTCCATGCCACTCTCTCACTTTGTACCAGCTTACCCTTCCCCCTCCCCATATCCTCAAGTCCATTCTCTAGTAGGTCTGTGTCTTTATTCCCGTCTTACCCCTAGGTTCTTCATAACATGCTTTTTTTTTCTTGGATTCCATATATATGTGTTAGCATACGGTATTTGTCTTTCTCTTTCTGACTTACTTCACTCTGTATGACAGACTCTAAATCCATCCACCTCACTACAAATAACTCAATTTCATTTCTTTTTATGGCTGAGTAATATTCCATTGTATATATGTGCCACATCTTCTTTATCCATTCATCCGATGATGGACACTTAGGTTGCTTCCATGTCCTGGCTACTGTAAATAGAGCTGCAATGAACATTTTGGTACCTGACTCTTTTTGAATTATGGTTTTCTCAGGGTATATGCCCAGTAGTGGGATTGCTGGGTCATATGGTAGTTCTATTTGTAGTTTTTTAAGGAAACTCCATACTGTTCTCCACAGTGGCTGTACCAATTCACATTCCCACCAGCAGTGCAAGAGGGTTTCCTTTTCTCCACACCCTTTTCAGCATTTATTGTTTCTAGATTTTTTGATGATGGCCATTCTGACCAGTGTGAGATGATATCTCATTGTAGTTTTGATTTGCATTTCTCTAATGATTAATGATGTTGAGCATTCTTTCATGTGTTTGTTGGCAATCTGAATATCTTCTTTGGAGAAATGTCTATTTAGGTCTTCTGCCCATTTTTGGATTGGGCTGTTTGTTTTTTTCTTATTGAGCTGCATGAGTTGCTTGTAAATTTTGGAGATTAATCCTTACTCAGTTGCTTCATTTGCAAATATTTTCTCCCATTCTGAGGGTTGTCTTTTGGTCTTGTTTATGGTTTCCTTTGCTGTGCAAAAGCTTTGAAGTTTCATTAGGTCCCATTTGTTCATTTCTGTTTTTATTTCCATTTCTCTAGGAGGTGGGTCAAAAAGGATCTTGCTGTGATTTATGTCATAGAGTGTTCTGCCTATGTTTTCCTCTAGGAGTTTGATAGTTTCTGGCCTTACATTTAGGTCTTTAATCCATTTTGAGCTTACTTTTCTGTATGGTGTTAGGGAGTGTTCTAACCTCATACTTTTACATGTACCTGTCCAGTTTTCCCAGCACCACTTATTGAAGAGGCTGTCTTTTCTCCACTGTACATTCCTGCCTCCTGTATCAAAGATAAGGTGACTATATGTGCGTGGGTTTATCTCTGGGCTTTCTATCCTGTTGCATTGATCTATCTTTTTGTTTTAGTGCCAGTACCATACTGTCTTGATTACTGTAGCTTTGTATTATAGTCTGAAGTCAGGGAGTCTGATTCCTCCAGCTCCGTTTTTCATTCTCAAGATTGCTTTGGTTATTCGGGGTCTTTTGTGTTTCCATACAAATTGTGAATTTTTTTGTTCTAGTTCTGTGAAAAATGCCAGTGGTAGTTTGATAGGGATTGCACTGAATCTGTAAATTGCTTTGGGTAGTAGAGTCATTTTCACAATGTTGATTCTTCCAATCCAAGAACGTGGTATATCTCTCCATCTATTTGTATCATCTTTAATTTCTTTCATCAGTGTCTTACAATTTTCTGCATACAGGTCTTTGCACACAGTTTTTCTAAGAGAAATTTTCATCAGGTGTTTAGGCAGTTTTCAAATGCCATAGAGCCATGCCTGGGTCATTAGCATTATTATCAGTCACTCTTCATTATATCACAAGTATGTTGTCACTTCTGGAGATCTGAATGTGTTGTTTTGCAAAACTGCAAAAATCCATTAAGACCTTCCTACCTAGGGGCACCTCTAACTTGGGAGGGCAGTGACTTTCTACATTAGGATATTGACACCCTTACCTAACTTTGTGCCAGTTCTGAAATAATAAGTACAGCTACCATTTATTAGACACTTGCTGCATTCCAAACTGTCTGTACACTTTTCTCCTTAATATTCAGCGTAATCTTCAAAGAAAAGTCCACTGTTCTCACTTTACAGATGAAGAATTTTAAGTTCAGGACTGAACAGCTAGATCAGGATTACACAGCTTGTGAATGACAGAGCTAGAATTTGAACCCAAGTATATTGGGTTCAAATCCCTTGCCTTGGTAGCACATCCCACACTGGCCGCAGCTGAGTTTTGGGTTTTTTTTCCCCCCTATTGACATACACAAAAACAATGCTCCTGTGTCTTATGTGGCTCAAAGTAAGGAGGCAAAAAAATCCAGAAGAGACACGCAGTTGAGAACGGGTTAAATTTTCTGTTAGCATTGGTTTAAAAAATGAATTCTTTGCATTTTTAAAATGTGTGTTGGAAGCATATTTCTCGGTGTGCAACAAAAACATTTAGGCTCCCCTGTCATTTAGGTGAATTTTGTTTGCATGCTCTCTTCATGGAATACCGATGTTAATTTTTGGTTAAGTTTAGTCTTATGAAGTATAAAGCAATTTGATAGAATAAGTAACCTTTCATTAAAGTTCAATACCGTACTTAAGGAAAATGGGACCGTGTGCATTAATTGATAGTTGACAGCTATTATTTCCATGAAAACCTTTTATAGTAAAATTTCTATTTGATGGATTGGAATTTATAAAATTTGCATTTCACTGAGCTGGATTCAACTGGAAGTACTGGTGATTATTTCTTCTTTAAACAATATTCCATCTTTACATTTTTATTTAACTTTTATTAATGGATGGAATCTTAAGTTAAAGAGTACAACACAGATTTTATTTAATAACTCAGGTTTATTAGTCCATGAACAAGAGTGTTTGCCCTGTATTTGACTTTGATAAAACATGACTATTTATGAGTATTTTTATCCATAGAGACTTACTTAGTATAGTTTGGGGCAAATTGCTTAATAAAGAATTTTATTTTATTTTACTTTATTTTCATTTTTTTAGCTCACAATAAATTACATAAATAGCACTGGGAATTTTTCTTCCAGTCAGCAATTTAGAAATAATATCATCTCAGATTTGGTGTATTTGACTCAAATTACAAAAAACATGGAATGGAATTCTAATTCATATTCTGTCACACTCTACCCCTATACAAATATGAGGATGCTTGAGTGACCACTGAGATTCAGCCTGGCATCGTTATCTGAGATTTTAACAAATGAGACGACATTAACATAGAAGCTATTTTTTTCCCATTAATTCTGAACAAACTATTAGCAAGGTCTCCCATGGTTTTCTATAAAGCACTCATGTTGAAGCTACTATTGCTATATAAGAGATGGTAAGGTTGAGGCCAAGAACAGTGAAGTTACTTGAAAATAAACTAATTCAAGAATATACCAAGAGGGCTTCCCTGGTGGTGCAGTGGTTAAGAATCCGCCTGCCAATGCAAGGGACACGGGTTCAAGCCCTGGTCCAGGAAGATCCCACATGCCGTGGAGCAACTAAGCTCGTGAACCACAACTACTGAGCCTGTGCTCTATAGCCTGCATGCCACAAATACTGAGCCCATGTGCCACAACTACTGAAGCCCGCACACCTAGAGCCTGTGCTGCACAAGAGAAGCCACCGCAACGAGAAGCCCATGCACCACAATGAAGAGTAGCCCCCCTCACTACAACTACAGAAAGCCCACGTGCAGCAACGAAGACCCAATGCAGCCAAAAATAAATTAATTAATTTAAAAAAAAGAATATACCAATTTCAATATCTAGGATCTGACATCTTTTTTCTAAAACGTAACCACCATATTTAATAAAGTCTTCTCCTCATGCTGCTCCCACTACCTGGAATGTCTTTCTGTTCTCCAGGTAGTCCTGGTTCCATGACATCTTTCAGCGTTCAGGAGAAGTGCTCAGACATGATATCCTGGACCACCCTATCTAGCTAATGATCCCTCTTGTTACCTACCACTGCAGAGCATACATCACAGCTGACAGTTATACAGTTATCTCAGTACTTTTTTGTTGTATGTATCTCCCATTAAACTTTTGATCTCCTTGAGGGCAAGGATGTTATCTAATCTGCTCACCCCTCTACATACTCAACATATGGTATGGAATCAGTTCCAAGTGAATTGTTGAATGAGTGGATAGACAGAGACTCTTAAAACTCAGAGCTCAAAATTAATTTCTGCAACCATAAAGTAAATCTCCTATGAGACCAAGCATTCCTAGTTTATATGATAAGGCACAGTTTCTTTCCATCCTCTAAAAATTGGAAAAGAGAAATCTTAGTCAGATATTTATACAAGCTGCTTATGATATGATACAAATTCGGAAGTTGGGTGCCTCTTCTCAGAAGTCCATTCATTTCCCTGATAGCTACTGATGTGGTACCAGCCATGAATCCAAACCCACAGGACCTAAAGTAGGCTCTTCTTAACCATTTCAGTAAAGAAACTTCTTGATTCTCCCCCTCAGTGGCACTGCTACTCCAAAAGTAATTCAACAACAATTACTGTGCAACTTACCAAACATAACAAAAGATATAGCAATATCTCAAATGATATCATTATTCTAAAATACAACATAGTGCTACATGAAGATAACATTAGACAATTTCATAAGAAAATTGTGCAACTGTGCAATTCCTCAGAGAACTACTCTGTGTTCAGAGTTAAGGCCCCCACAGCTGAAGGGAAATAAAGTTCCTGCAAGCTATAAATTCCTGTCTTTTCAGACAGTTTCCCTCTTCTTCTGTTCCCTTTGAGTAAAAGAGTTGCTGGGTTCTTCCGGTATCTTTTCTATAGTTAGGATTATTTATATAAAGACATAGCATCTCACCTTATGAACTAGAAACAACAAGAATTTACTAAAATGGATTAAAAACCTAATCAGAGTTCTTACAGATGTAATCTTGAGATCAAGCCAGAGCTAACATAAATGGTTTTTAAGGGCCAGATAGTAAACATTTTAGACTCTGCAGGCCATTCAGTCTCTGTCACAACTACTCAACTCTGCCCTTGTAATACTGAAGCAGCTATAGATAATGCATAAATGGATGAACATGATTATGTTCTAATAAAGCTTTATTTATAAAAAACAGGTGGCAGGCTCACAGAAGTTTATCAACTTCTGAAGCAGGCTAAAGTTTTTGGATAAAGCCTTATTTTCCAGTAAGGAGTTAAAAAGAACTCACATTGGGGAATGCCTGGAATCCCCCCAAATTCTCCTTTCCACTGCTTCTACCCATTGATAGATGCCTGAAATCACACCTGAAAGGTTTCAACTCTTTTCTTGTTAATACATGTTAATAGGTATGCACCTGTGAAAGAAAAAAGTGTACAGTCAAATATGTTTGGGATGCTGGATCAACAAATTTAAGCAGATTTATTTATTGAAGAACTTTCTAGAGCTTTTAATGTGTTAATGTGCCTTGAAAACAGAGGAAGGCAGAGCATAAGCATTTCCTAAACATATTTGACTACAAAATCCTTTTGTGAGAGCATTTGCAGGACTGTTTTCCACCAAACACATCTTGGGAAACGCTATTTTAAGTTAAGGATGTCATTTGGAAGGAGTAATAAATAATAATAATCATTTATTGAGTTCTTATACTATGTGATTACATATACATTATTTAATTTAATCCTTGCAACCACCCCATGAATGATACCCCCTTTATAATGAGGAATATTAAAACAGGTCAGGAAACTTACTTTTGGTTATGTAACTAGTAAGTGGCAGAACCAGGTTTCAAATGTACATGTGTTTGATTTCAAAACTTAAGATCGTAACTTCTATTAAATCTTAGAGTCACTAACATTTTAGTTTGAAATAAGGACTTCCTAGAACCAAAGAATTTTAGACCAAGAGGGACCATTAGAAATATAGTTTAATCCATGTATAGAGAAATAAATTTATTACTTAAAAGAGAAAATCAAAGCCTAGAGAAAAGACAGGACTAGTCCAAGGACACTTAGTCCCCAAACTGCAGGATCAAAACATCAAAGAGTATTGCTTTTATCTCAGTCTAATTCCCTTTCTAAAGAAGGCTTTGCACAGATTTGCTCAATGAAGGAAAGAGAAAAAAGGTTATATCAGTCAGGGTTATTTCATTTGCAAGAGGCAGAAAATCTACTCATACTGACTTAAGCAAAAGAATAATTTTTTGGCTCATGTAACTAAAAAGTAGAGATATACCTGGCCTCAGGTATGGGTAATCCAAGAGGTAAACAATTTCACCCAGACCTTACACTTCCCGCTTCCCTGTGCTCTCAGTCAGGTTTCCTTATCCAGGTGGGATTTGTGTGGCAGCAAGATGACTGCCAGCAGCCACAGGGCTGTATTCTCCCATGTTCAAATCCAGCAGGAAAATAAAATTTCTCTTCCTCCAATAATTAGGACAAAAGCCCTGGGTCTAATTCTCATGTGATCAAATTAGGTCATGTGGTCATACTGATCAAAACTGTGGTCAGAGGAATAACTGACACTTAGGGTTCCAATCATAAGGTAACTCTCTGCATTGCCAGACATACCCTTAATTAAGAGGCTAGAATCAGATGCATAGGGAAAAAAAGGGGGGGGGGAATTAAGTTCTTTGAGAATAGTATCAAGGGTAAAATGGGCATATTAATACCTACCTTACAGGGTTGTTATAAGGATTAAAAAAGAAACAAGGGCTTCCCTGGTGGCGCAGTGGTTGAGAGTCCGCCTGCCGATGCAGGGGACACAAGTTCGTGCCCCGGTCTGGGAAGATCCCACATGCCGTGGAGCGGCGGGGCCCGTGAGCCACGGCCGCTGAGCCTGCGCATCCGGAGCCTGTGCTCCGCAACGGGAGAGGCCGCAGCAGTGAGAGGCCCACGTACCAAGAAAAACAAAACGTAAAGTGTCTACCATGACACCTGACAGATGACAAGTGCTCAATCAATATGAATTTTTTAATACCTTAACTGACATCAGAGATTGAATACTAACAGAATTCTCTTGCAATCCAATTCTATTTCCATCAAAACAAAATGCTGTTCATGATGTCTTTAGGGATGAAGGGATCTACAGACAACAGTGTAGTATACAACAAGAAAATCACAACAATGGGTTTGAATTAGCAACCAGGTTATTCTCAGAACTGTTTCATCAAAATAAGAAAGACTTTTTCCCCACAGAATAGTTTTTACCTGATGGTGATGCCTTCTAGAGATGTCAAGGTTATAACAGCTTGTAAGAAGAGCCCAAAAACCAGACACTGAAATAAAACTTCAAACAAGCTTCTGAAAAATACTAACAGAATTACTCAGGAAGTGGAGGAAGAAAGGATGGATCCTGGAGGTATAGGAACCCAGAACTGCCAGTAGCAATTTCATCTGTTTTTCTGCTAGATGTTTAAATAACTCAACTACCTCAATAAGTGACCAAATTAAACCACAATGCCATTTAGTGAATGTAATGTCATTTAGTGAATGTTATGTCTTAGTGATACTTCTAGATGTGACTTAGAGTCTATGCCATTTTCACTCTCATCATCATCACTCCTTACCTAGTGGACAAGAACTCAAAATTCTGTTAGAAATTAAACAATTTTCCTATTTAACAAAAACAGCTCACCAAAACCCACAAAAAACTCTTGAAAGCAGCAAAAGAAAAACATGTTACAAAAAGGACAAAGATGAGACTGACTACTAATTTCCCAGCAGAAATAATGGAAGTCAGAAGATACTGGAATGGTATATCTGAAATGTTAAAAGGGAAAAAAAATCGGTTAACCAAGAATTCTATATCCAGCAAAATCAGCTCCCATTCCTTACATGTGGGCTGTATATAATGACTTACTTCCGAAGAGTACAGTATGGAATGGGGGAAAAGAGTAACTTTTTTTTTTTTTTTTTTTTTTTTTTTTAACATCTTTATGAGAGTAACTTTTTAATGAAGACAAACACTACCTCAGCCAGGTAATCAAGGTCAATATCAAGTCATAAACCATGTGCACATTACATACTCTTGATAGCATGTGAAAATTGCACTTTATCACTGTCCTCTTTCTCCCAATAACCCATAATTCCAGTCTTATCATGAGGAAAACACATGACAAATTCCAATAAAGGAACATCCTACAAAATGCTTCACCAATACCCCTCAAAATTTTCAAGGCCAATAAAAATTTTAAAAGTCCAAGAAACTAACACAATCAAGAGGAGGAGCCTAGGAGACATGATGACTAAATGTAATGTGATATCTTAGATGGAATCCTGGAACAGAAGAAGAAAAATTGATTAAAAACTAAGGGAGGTGAAAAGAATATGCATTTTGGTTTAAAATAATGTATGAATATTTGCTTATTAAGTGTAATGATTATGCCATTCTAATGTACAATGTTAATAATAGGGGAAACTGGTGTACGGTATATGAGAACTCTCTGTACTATCTTAATTTTTCTGTAAACCTAAAACTGCTCTAAAAAAATAAAGCCTATTTTTTTAAAGTCTCCATACATTTAAAAAAACTAAACTCACACAAAAAATTGTCCATAACAAAATTAACTTTGAAATCTCAACATATTAAAATTTGTAGAATGTTGCTAAAGCAGAGATTAGAAGGAAACTTACGGTCATACATGATGACATCAAAAACTTAAAGGTCTAAAATCAATGATCTAAACTTTCACCTTAAGAAGCTAGTAAAAGAAGAGAAAATTAAACTCCAAAAAGTAAAAGAAATAAAGTATCATAGAAAAATACTTGCAAAATATATATCTTGCAAAACACTTGTATCAAGAATATATAAAAAATATCTCAATAATAAGAAAATAAACAGACCATTAAAAAAAATGTGAAATAGGTTCAAGACAGCAGAGTAGAAGGACGTGTGCTCACTCTCTCTTGTGAGAGCACTGGAATCACAACTAACTGCTGAACAATCATCAACAGGAAGACACTGGAACTCACCAAAAAAGAAACCCCACATCCAAAGACAAAGGAAAAGCCACAATGAGACAGTAGGAGGGGCACAATCACAATAAAACCAAATCCCGCAACTGCTGGGTGGATGACTCTCAAACTGGAGAACACTTACACCACAGAAGCCCATCCACTAGAGTAAAGGTTCTGAGTCCCATGTCAGGCTTCCCAATCTGGGGGTCCAGCAATGGGAGGAGGAATTCCTAGAGAATCAGACTTTGAAGGCTAGCCAGATATGATTGCAGGACTTCAACAGGACTGGAGGAAACTGAGACTCCACTCTTGGAGGGCACACAAAGTAATGTGCACATTGGGATCCAGGGGAAGGAGAAGTGACCCCATAGGAGACTGAACCAGACCTACCTGCTAGTGATGGAGGGTCTCCTGCAGAGGCGGGTGGGGGGGCTGTGGCTCACTACAATAAGGTATCACCTCACACCAGTTAGAATGGGCACCATCAGAAAATCTACAAACAAATGCTGGAGAGGGTGTGGAGAAAAGGGAACCCACTTGCACTGTTGGTGGGAATATAAATTGATACAGCCACTATGGAGAACAGTATGGAGGTTCCTTAAAAAACTAAAAACAGAATTACCATATGACCCAGCAATCCCACTACTGGGCATATATCCAGAGAAAACCGTAATTCAAAAAGACACATGCACCCCAATGTTCATTGCAGGCCTATTTACAATAGCCAGGTCATGGAAGCAACCTAAACGCCCACTGACAGACGAATGGGTAAAGAAGATGTGTTACAAACATACAATGGAATATTACTCAGCCATAAAAAGGGACGAAATTGGGTCATTCGTCCATCCAGATGTGGATGGATCTAGAGACTGTCATACACATTGAAGTAAGTCAGAAAGAGAAAAACAAATATTGTATATTAATGCATATATGTGGAATCTAGAAAAGTGGTACAGATGAACTGGTTTGCAGGGCAGAAATAGAGACACAGATGTAGAGAACAAACATATGGACACCAAAGGGGGAAAGTGGCAGGTGGGGTGGTGGTGTGATGAATTGGGAGATTGCGATTGACATATATACACTCATATATATAAAATGGATAACGAATAAGAACCTGCTGTAGAAAAAAATAAATAAAATAAAAATAAAAAATTGAAAAAAAAAAATAATCTGCCTGCCAATGCAGAGGATACGGGTTCAAGCCATGTGATCCCACGTGCCGTGGAGCAACTAAGCCCGTGTGCCACAACTACTGAGCCTGTGCTCTAGAGCCCGTGAGCCACAACTCCTGAGCCCACGTGCCACAACTACTGAAGCCCGCGTACCTAGAGCCCGTGCTCCGCAGCAAGAGCAGCCACCTCAGTGAGAAGCCTGCACACTGCAACAAAAACCAACGCAGCCAAAAAATAAATAAATAATTTTTTAATTAAAAAAAAATCTTAGATTATATTATCTCACATGGAAGAACTGTTGTATTTTACATTTTAAAATATTAACTTCTTTATCATTATCTTTTCAATTTGTATAATCCCATCCATCACTCATAGACAGTGAAGGAATAGGATTTGGCCAATGTCCCAGTTTTATCTAACTTGGTTCAGAAGCCAACTATAGCATATTTTGTACAGCTCTGTGGGGGCAGCTTAAAGACCTCACTAGAACACTCTCTGAATTGCAAGACCAAACATCGGGATAGTAGGATCCATTATTTTTATTGTTTGTCTCCGTATGAAGCAGTTTTTTTCTAACTTAGGGTTGATTTAACCATTAGGCACAGTGAGTACAGTGCCTAGGGTCCATGATATATTTAGAGATCCATGGAAATGTTCTAATTTTAATTTCCTTTAAAATAGGAAGGAAAAGTGAATATAGTAGTAATGCATGTATCATAATGAATCTCACCTGGATTTATTTTTTTCCTATGGTCAAAGGAACCCATGAAAGCAAAGTGTCCATAGCCCAAGAAAGTCATAATGCAGCCTTGAACTTAGATGATCTTTTATTGAGTGGATTCTTGACAAGCTTCAAAATATTACTGTGGTTCTCAGAGAAAAAGCCTAGACTAGTTAACAAGTCCCAGTTCCACAAGTTAGGAGTTTTGTCAATTGGAAAAACTACTTAACCTCCTCTACTCTCAGTTTCTTTCTCTATAAACAGGAGTAATATTAATGATGGCTATGACTAGGGAGAACAGTATGGAGATTCCTTAAAAAACTAAAAATAGAGCTACCATATGATCCAGCAACCCCACTCCTGGGCACATATCTGGAGAAAACCATAATTAAAAAGGATACATGCACCCCCATGTTCACTGAAGCACTATTTACAATAGCCAGGATATGGAAGCAACCTAGATGTCCATACATGGAGGAATAGATAAAGAATAATGGTACATATATACAATGGAATATTACTCAGCCGTAAGAAAGAATGAAATAATGCCATTTGCAGTGACATGGATAGACTTAGAGTTTGTGATACCGAGTGAAGTAAGTCAGACAAAGAAAGACAAATATCATATGATATTGCTTATATGTGGAATCTAAAAAAATGGTACACATGACCCTATTTACAAAAAGGAAAACTGAGTCACAGATGTAGAAAAGAAACTTATGGTTACCAAGGGGGAAGGGGGGGAGGATTAAATTGGGAGATTGGGACTGACATATACCCACTACTATATATAAGATAGATAAATAATAAGAACCTACTGTGTAGCACAGGGAACTCTATTCAATATTCTGTAATGACCTATGTGGGAATAGAATCTAAAAAAGAGTGGATGTATGTATATGTATAACTGATTCACTTTGCTGTACACCTGAAACTAACACAACACTGTAAATCAACTATACTCCAATAAAAAAATAATTTTAAAAAAATTTAAAAATAATTTAAAAGGTGAAATATTTGAGCAGAGCCTTCATAAAATACACACACACACACACACACAAATGACCAACAAATACATGAAAAGATATGTAACATCATTGGTCATTAGAAAAATGCAAATTAAAATCATGAGATAGCCCTTTAAATCTACGAAAACAGCTAAAATTAAAATGATTGATAATACCACGAGGTGGGGAGAATGCAGAATACCTGGAGCCCTCAGATGTCACTGGTACAAATGTAAAATGATACAGTCGCTTTGGAAAACAGATCTGCAGTTTCTCAAAATGTTTAAAATATATACACTTATCATACAATCCAGTAATTCCATTCTGAGGAAAAAATGGAAACATGCCTATATTATTTATTATAGTTAAAAAAAAATGAAAACAACCCAAATGCACATCAACTGGTGAATGGATAAACAAAATGTGGTATTATCTATACAATGGAATATCACTGAACAATAAAAAGGAATAAACTATTTATTGATAAATGCACCTGCTCTGAAAAAACATCTTGACACAAAGGATTCAAATGAAGATATACTTTAGTAGAAAGACAATAAGTATTATTGAAAATAAGCACTGACTGCAATCTCTTCAGCTTTCAAGGGCTGTTACATAATTATTTATCCTAAAGAAGTCCCCCTTTTTTAACCCTATTGAAACCTCCTCAATCGGGTCCTTTGAGCATGAAACTGAGGATTTTTAGATCATAGTATGGAAGTCAAGAGTTAAATATAGCAAGTGCTAAATACTTTCATATAAGAAAAAAAAGGAAAATGGTGGCCCTTTGCTGGCAATTCTAGAGGCTGTGAGGTGAGGAGTCTAACAGAGAAAAGAAAAGATATGATATAAAAGGAAGAAGATCCTGAGAAATATACTAGGCCTTCAGAGGATGTCAGGCTGCAGGAAATTCCATGTGGCAGTAAAGGACCTAAAAATGTCTAGAATCCATGATGACGTATTGAAAAGCTTTCATTCACCAAATAATTATCGAGCCTTTACTCTGTTGCCATGCTCTGCTCTAGGCACCAGGGATACAAGTCAGTCAATAAAATAACAAACTACCTGGAGGATATTATCAACAATTTGAGGTTGTTTTCTATGCTGTGTTGTAATTTCCCTTCACTGCACCCCAAACGAACAACAGAATTCTGCTACAAACAAAAGTATTGTTTTAAGGGTGCATCGGGGGATAAAGGACAACAGAGGTTGTCCAATATGGGTTGAATCAGCACCAGCAAGATTAGATGACAATCACAGGAAGGAAGCATAACGGCTAAAAATAGGTCCTGTCAGACAAACAGACCAGAGCAAAGGCTGACTCAGGAAGCCTTAGAGATACAAAAGAGGTGTTAGTAGATCTACATTATGAAGTATGACAGTGTGGTAATATTTAAGGCTATTCACCAATGTTTCAGTGCCTCTCCTTTCAGGAAAATGGTGAAGTTGTGTGCCGCTGCCTCCTTCAAGTTCAGCATAGTCCTAAGATGGGCTTTAGCCTATGGAATATGAACGGAAGTGGAATATGTCACTTTCATGGGGACACATTTTGAAGAAAGCGAATAAACCACCATGTTCTTATGTTCCTCTGTCATGGCAATCAACAACCATGCAGGTGTAAAGGCTCTGTCAGCCAGCTCTCACAGTGAGGAGAAGAGCCCCCCAGCTAACTCGAAATAGACATAGAACATAAGGAAGAAATCAACCTTTGTTGTTTATAAGCCACTAAAATTGGGGTGGTTTATTACTGCAGCACAACCTAGCTTATCCTGGCTGATACAAGTAGATTGAGCCAGTCTATGTGGATATCCTAGGAAAACTGTACGACCCAGGGATTCTTAAAGATCTTTTTAAATAACAGAGTCATCTGAAGGAACTAGGAAGAGAGTGTGCTTTCGTATGCCAGATTGGAACAGATGAGAACGTAAAAGCAGTAAATTCAGCCCTAAGGATTCTGGAAGGTAAGGCGAGCATCATGACAGGTATACTTGTCTTTTTCTGACAGGAAAAAGTATATACCTTCATTCAGAGACAATACTTTTTATCCCCATAGAACTAAATTCAAGCTGGATTTGTCCTCTGGGGATTTGTTTAAAGGATGAGAAGCAGAGTGAACAACATCTCCCACCTCACAAAATCACCGAAACACTGTAAAACTGGAGAGTCCTTTAAGTGAACCCACTGAGAAGAAAAGAAGCATAACTTAAAATGGTGAGGCCGTGAAGGCATTTTTCATGAAAAGCTGAGACAATACTTTAGTTACTTACTATTTTCTTTAAATTGATTTCCATTTATTTACTTATTTAGATATATTTTAAAAGAAAAAATTGATTCGAATAGTGTAAATTGAACAGTAGTACCATTAGCCGTAAATATAAACTGAAAACCCTCATAACGATAACTACATACGAAAATAGAACAATGAATAAAATTATTCCATTTTATCTGGAGAGTATAACTTGCTAAAGTTTATAAGCCTGAGGCTTGCCTGTGGATAAAGGGAGAATTACAAAATGATAGCGTCAACCTGAGTCTTTCTCCTTCACTAACCAGAATTAAAGAGAATTATAAAGAGAATCATTTTAAGACTAAACAATTCAATGCTCTACCTAAAATCATCTCAAGTACTCTTCGTGGTATGTATCCCACATTTAGGGAAATACTATTGTCGTGGCCGTGAACATGAGCCTCTCAGATTCCTGACCATGGGGAGGCACATGACGGACAAACCCCGGTGTTGTGCTCTGAAATCCATCACCATGTTCTCACAGAGACCGCACTTCCCACAGGCTGCTTCCCACCAGTGACTGGGGACTAAGGCAGGGAAGGCATGGTTGTCCTGGAGACTGGGTTGTCCTCTGACAGGTCAGCTCATCAGCTTTGTCAAACATCCTTAGAACTGCACTGCACTTTGAGAGGCTTCCTTCCATCCCACATCTCTCCTTCACAAGGATCAGACCCACATCACAGTCTGGGGGCCCTCCCAGCATCTCTCCAGGACCCTCCTCATTTTCCTAATAGGCTCATGTATGTCTTGAGCTTCTCAGGTAACCTCAACTTGCCTGTTGACCTTCCTAACAGCATCTTTTGAAGACAAAACGAACTGGCAGGAAGATGTTCCACTAACTTGTGTTGTCCAAGCATCAGCTGTCTCAAATAAATCTCAGAGGGCATGAATCTCAGTCTAATCTTCCCAAAAGCAGACACAGTACAGATAGCCTATATTGTTGACTAAAGTAAAAGCCGCCAAGATCTGTGTATAGGGATTAGGGAAGATAAAGCTGGTAGAAGTTTAAAAGCTGTGCTTATATTCTTCTGCCAAGCAGTAAGCAAACATTCACTTATGTGTTAAGACCCAGCTCAAACATTACCTGCTCTGAGAAATCTTCCCCAGTCTAACCGGCACTGGTCCTATCTGTCTCTGCATCCCCACAATGCCCCAGCCCTTCCTTTCCTGAAAGAATTTACCACATTACATTGCAATGAGAGTAGAGTCATATCTTACGAGAACCAGGTTGAAAAGTCAGAGCCCGGAGCAAAGATTATGAAAGGAAAAATTATCTTTCAAAACGCCTTAAAAAGGTCCCATGATACGGATGGACATACATCTTCTCAATGAGTCCATCACAGCTAGTTTTTCCTCCAGTGTTGGAAGAAATCACTGTGCCTTTGGTTAAGCACCTCATAAAGTGGTTGGCTTGCTTTTAAAGACCACATTGCATGAAAAATAGAACGATGCTGAATCTTAACTGCCAGAATCATCCTCAACATCAGAAGCTATCCCATGAGAGGATCACTGAGAAAACCCCAGTTTCCTATCCCCACCTCACATTCTGGCTGGGGTCTACATTTAGTGAGTGGAATAACAACCCTGGCCATTTAAGTAATTACTTCTCCCTCTTACTTTTCATTCTTTGTGTACAGCTGAATTCACAGAGGCTAAACCCAGTATCTACTATAACATGTGTCTCTCTCGCTAGGGTCCACTTGACTGGAACCTTCCTAACATCTACCAATGTGTGTGTACACACCTGGTATTAAATATATGAGGGAGGGAGGGGTGGAGGGAGAAAGAGAAAAAAAAGGATAGATGCAAGAAATGGGCACCAAACAAGTTCATTCCCGGAAGGTGTGTTAGGTTGGTCTCCCCCAGAAGGAGACCCCAAGACAAGGGTTTGAATGGAAGGTGATCTCAGGAGCATGATGAAGGGAGATGTGACAGTGAACAAGGGGCAAAAGCCCTCCCACAAAGGGTGAATGAATGAGCAGGTGACTGCTGTGGGCGCCTGGAGCTCAATCCTACGGAGGAGTTCTGGGAGTCAGCATAGAGCGCAACTCATATGTCTCCTATGTAAGAAGCAAGGAGGCTGGAATATTTATCCACCAACTCCACCCACAAGCACAGGCCAACACTCCTATGGTGAGAGAAATCCCTCAGGCTGAGATCTGCAGGCTTTGCCACAGGAAGCCACAGGCATGTATGAGATGGGTGTGTACTGAGGGAACATGGGTGCCACACTGACATCCATCGTCACAGAAGGGAATGGTGTTGTCACTTTTATTTCAATCTATGCCTGTTTTCTTTCCACTAAAAAGACTTTTACTCTAATTTCACCTAACCAGTGAGCACTGTCAATTACAGCAGGGACATTAGAATTTGAACATCTTGGGATTCTTTTTCCTTTGCAAAACACTGCTTTCTTTATGACTGTAATTTAACAATGAGCCTAAACTATGTCACCTGTGTCTCATGCACAATCTCTGTAATCTTTGAATGAATGAGTGCTTTGGTTTTACAGAAACTTTTGAAATAAAAAATCTATGTATACATTCTAATTTCACTCATCTTTTAAATGTACATAAATATGTATACTAAATCTATAAATCTATATAAAGTTGTTTCCAGCAACTAGTTGCACAGTATTCTTGACGGTTAACATCATTCACATTTAAATGTTTATACTAAGCAGAATTTTTCATTAGTTACAACAAATCTATAGACTAAAATCAAAATTTTACAATCTTGAAAAGAATTCTCCCTTATTGTCCATTAAGAGGTTATCATGAGGAAATGTTCGTTACAGGTAAAAGTTAAAGATCACAAGATGATGAGGCAAGCAGACTTCCCTTTAAATTCTCACATATATGCCAACACTTGAGTGCTATAAATAGAGGACTGCAGAAGCTAGAAGATGAGTTATATAATTCTGATTCAATGCCCTGGATTTGGGCAGCCTATTCTGAAATCATGAAAACCAAAATGAAGACCCTTTTTCTACAAACAACAGAATATGGATTTAGAATACTTATGTTTTGTTAAATTTTTGAGCATCTCTATTTCTTAGCCTATTCATTGGCCTAAGCCCCAAATAAAAATTTTTCCCTGCAAGTTTTTATGCATATGGTGCACTGGAATACTAATTCTCCTCATTAAAATCCCAGTCCATGCCACTGTCCAATGTGTCTGAAAAGTTCAAAAAGGTATGCTTTCCTTTAAGCAAAAGCTGTGTAGAAATCCCAGATCTTTTTTTTCTTGCTGGTGAGAAGGGAAAGGTGAGCTCACTCTCTCTGGGTCGATGCCTCAACCTTCAGCAGCCCTTCATGACTCATCCCTTCAATATCTGCCCTTAAGTTTCAGACCCCTGCCCTGGACCATCACCACTGCCTCACAGACCCTTTCTTAAATAAATAACACCAATTTTTTAAACTCCCAGATGCTTCTGTTATCTTAGGGGATGCTAATGGTGCATTCTGTGGTAAAGACTAGATTTGCTTCTATTGTGACCACTCCCTAGAAACAGGACGGACCTTCACCCAAGATGTGGTTCGAATGTCAAGACTCATGACACTACACACATACCAAGAGGGGATGAAGAGGTTTACTAATTGCAACATGGGGAGTAGGGAAGGCTCCCAAGGAGGTCTACATGCCTTGAGAGCAGGGAAAGAAGACTGATGTGGGGTCTCTATGGTAGTTAAATGCGGGGCCCACGTGAGGGTTTCCATGTGTGGGCTTAAACATCCTGCCAGCAACAAAGTCCATGGAATTACCTAGGCTTTCTTATCAGCTTGCCCAGATGTGGGGCATATGGAGAAGGATGAATGAAGCCTAAATGTTGTCAGCAGTCAAACATCAAAAAACAAATGGAGTCAGACTATTACAGCTTTCCTATTAAGTCAGATTTTCATACATTGATATAATCATAATAAAGAACATAACTGACAATTATTTGGGTATTTACTACATACCAGACATGCACTATTTACACATCATTTCATTGAATTCTCACAAGCACCCTAATAAGAGTTAGTGACTTTGAGTCCCCCCCAAAGGAGAAAAGGAGTCATCTGTTTGAGAAGTTAGGGCAGGAACATAGTGAAAGACTGGGAAAGAAAGGAAAGCTAATAAAGGATGCTATAAAAATCTGGTTACCACTGCAGGTATCTGGAACTCAGTATAACTCAAGACCCTTAGAGAGATGTGTGGGGCATACTCAGTGATGTCCCCCTGGGGGAGAGGGGGGGTGAAGAAGCTGAGATGTTTATCCACCCTCCCATCCTCACTGTTGGGAGGTCGAACCTGGGGGCATCATCTCCAGCACTCCCAGCAGTGCAGAGAAAGTCTTCCAGCAGAGAGATGCTGGTGCTTGAAGTAAGCAGCTATTAGCAGGTATGGGAACTGTCCTCTGAATAGCAAAGCACTTCCAAGGTGAGCCATGGAGACAAGGCAGCCACTATCTACCTACAGAAAGGAACTAGTATTATCCCCATTTTATGGGGATATGAAAGCTCAGAGAGGATAAATAAGGCTTTCCAAGATCACACGTAATAATCATTAAAGAGTTGGAACTAAAACCCAAGGCCATATGACTCCTGAGCCATATTCATAAGCAAAGCACACTGATATAAAAGGGCTTTGCTACTTTCAGAGAGTGGAATTGAAACAGACAGAGGCAGTGTGGCAGAGTAATAAGAATATGTGCTCCTAAGTCAGACTGTATCATTTCAAATAACACTGCCACTCACTAGCTTGGTAACCTTTTAACTTCTCTGTGCCTTGGATTCATCATTTATACAATGGAGATAATTGTTGCACTTTCATCGCATGGCTATGGTGCCTCATAAATGTTGTCTTTTTTTTTACACGTTTGGCTGAGTGTCAACTCAGGAGGTATCTTGATATCTAAAACCTATTATTTTAGAAAATAATTTGTCTGACCTGGTTTACTTTTTGGGAAGCATTTTATATGATTACATATTTTTAAAGATATATATATATAGAGGCATTCTTCCCTTTTCCATGTCATTTTCTCAGTCTTTCACTGTTTCTTGCCCAAACTTCCAAAATAAAAGATTTCTTTTTTTCCCCAAATCCTTCAAGCTGCCCTTTTGAGAGGAACCCAAGCAACTATAAAATATAAAAATATATTGGTAAAATATGTATATATGAGATAAGAAAATTAGCCCAGTCAGGTCCAGGTTGGGTTTATTGTTTATCTCTGATCCCTCTGCAGATGGGTTTTACAAGACTTGTCTTTCTACAAGCATCAGCAGAATTCTACCCAGCACAGTCTCTACTCCAGGCTTCGGGGAGGCAAACGCTGGGGTAAAGGAAGGCAGAGAAAAAGCCAAGTCAAATAAAACCCATATTTCCTGGCTACTCAGTATCCAGAGAGTCCCTGGTCCCTTAAGTAGACACAGCACCCAAGAAAAAGCCTGTCTTAGAGGTGATATGCTGGCAAATGTTCTGGCTGCATTACCTCTGGACCATTCTCCGTCCCTGTCCAAACCCTCCTCTCTCTATGCTCAGTAATAATGACTCATTGTCTACTGAGAACTTACCATGTGCCTGATGCTGTTCTAAGCACTTTGCATATATCCACACATTTAACCCTTACGACAACCCTAGGAGACAGCTGTTTATTATTATCATTCTCTTTTCATATTTGTGGAGACTGAGGTATACCAGGAATTGGGCTGACTTCCATCAAATTTCAAGAACTTCTTTCAAATGGTTCTGTTGGCCATTTGCATCATGGATACTTAACCCAATGAAAACCAACATTTCAAGACCAGATTTGGGACATCAAATTTCAGGTTTCCTAAACGTTCCCGCATCTACCCACTCATCCAACTTAAAGTCAATTACCCAGGGCTTCCCCAGTGGCACAGTGGTTAAGAATCTGCCTGCCAATGTGGGGGACACAGGTTCGATCCTGATCTGGGAAGATCCCACATGCCGCGGAGCAACGAAGCCCGCATGCCGCAACTACTGAGCCTGCATTCTAGAGCCCGCAAGTCACAACTACTGAGCCCACATGCCACAACTACTGAAGCCCAGGCGCCTAGAGCCCGTGCTCCACAACGAAAAGCCACGACAATGAGAAGCCTGCACACTGCAATGAAGAGTAGCCCCCGCTCACCGCAACTAGAGAAAGCCTCCGTGCAGCAACGATGACCCAATGCAGCCAAAAATAAATAAATTAATTTAAAAAATAAAATAAAATAAAGTCACCTACCCAACACACCCCAAAAAAAGCTTTTGAAAAGTTCCATACAGGGCTTCCCTGGTGGCGCAGTGGTTGAGCGTCCGCCTGCCGATGCAGGGGACACGGGTTCGTGCCCCGGTCCGGGAAGATCCCACATGCCGCGGAGCAGCTGGGCCTGTGAGCCATGGCCGCTGAGCCTGCGCGTCTGGAGCCTGTGCTCCGCAACGGGAGAGGCCACAACAGTGAGAGGCCCGCGTACCGCAAAAAAAAAAAAAAAAAAAGTTCCGTACAACCCCATGGAGATATCTTTGGATACTCAAGCAAAAGCAAGGCAAGTAAGGCAGAATATGCGCGAAAAAGAAAGCCCTTTGTTCTGCTAGCTAAAACAGCCATCCACAAACTGCTTATCAGGTGTTTTTTGTTTTTTTTAAAAAATCAAGAAAATCTTCAGAGATTTTAGCTTAGAAATAAAATACATCTTTCATCGGAAGCTATTTCTATCTTCCTTTAACACCAAGTAACACCCTCACCTTCTAGCTTCTGTTTTTTTTTTTTAACGGATTGTGCAATAAGTCAAAGATGAGTGTTATCATACTACCCCGATAAGATCCTCCAAGCTGAGCCTGCATTTGTTCTGCATCTTGAGAAAGGTATGCCCTGGAGGCACGCGCTGGATGCTATGGTTAATTAACTAATTTACTCAATCAAGTTTAACAGTGGTTTTAACTTTAATGAGACCATTACATTTTAATATGGAAATAACAGCCTTGTATCCTTAACAATCCCCACCGTCCGCAAATCCACCTCCCTCTTCCGCCCACCTCGCCCCAGCATTGATGTTGATTTGTGAACCTGAACACCTGAGTGTAACATCCAGCACTTGTAATACACATGTTCAGGGTCCATTACAGACACAGCCCACGTAATCCACTGTTCTGCCTTCTGGTGGCCCCCGATGTACACTCTGAACACACACAGCAGTTGTCGCTCAAGATAAGAGCCCAAGTTTTATCACTGGCAGAGTCCTTTCTAGATGAAAGTGTGGTGGGGGCTTTTGATACTAAAAAACTGGTGTGAGTGAGGAAGAAAGGTAGACCAGGTCAGAAAATCCAAAAGGAAAGAAACTAAAGGAAATGACTAGGCGTGCAACCTGGGTTGCTACTGTCCTAGGGAGACCTACTCTCGGGCTGCCATCCCCAACTTGGGCTGCATTTAATTGGGCTCCAAATCATTAATATAATGGCCTTCCAAGCTCTTCTTGAGAATTTTTTTATTATTCCAGATACAGTACTTTGGAGATTAACTATGAAAAGTTTTACAAGACGGTGAAGGTAATGAATCATGAATTCTGTAAGGGTAAACCCAATACGGTGAAACCAAGTACAGCTGTCTTATATTTGCTCTGTGTGCATTTTGCTACCCGTAATTTTGTCATCAATTTTCATCTTTTGTTTAAACATATTTGTCTTTTGGACAAGATAGGTCATATTTCATAGGTTTGATGAATTTTCTCCTTGGTCCAGTTTTACAGAATTTGCACTTAATTAATTGCCCAACCTTTAATTCGACAGACTGTTTTTAATGGCTATGTAGTTTCAAAAGCATATACACAGTGGAATTTCGAAAAAGTAATTGTTTTTGTGTCACTTCCAAAGAAAGTCACAATTATTAAAATGTGTAAATAATTTGTCAAATGCGCAATGGGCAATAATTAGGAAGATATCAAATAAACCTTTAATGGATATTTTTAATTTGGTGTTCAGCAGGAATATTTAAATAATGCAACAAAATATGTCATTACTCGCCTCAGGACTACAGAAGCCAAATCCCAATGTGAAAATGCACCTTTCAATTGCATAGACTGGGTCATAATAGAGGTGACACTCAAAAAAGATTTTCTAGGTCTTAGCAGAGCCGTAAATAGGGACCCCCTCATCCGGCAGACAGCACAGAATCCAAAACCCTGCCTATCAAAAGCATCATTCAAGCCACAAGGCTCTTCTGTGCCTGGTAAAAAGCAGGCAGGAAAAGAGGAGACAAAGGTCAGTTGTCAATTCTTTATAAATGTGATTGTGCCAGCAGTTTGCAAAGAACTGCCATGTTTCCCTAGCAACTTTGTGTGCGCGCAGATGCGTTCAGTACATTTTTTCCCCTTGTTATTTTCAGACCGCCTTTTTGTACCGTGGACTATTTCGGATGTATTCTTTCAGTTACATGGGCCTTTTTATTAAGAGGATTAAGAGGCTGACATTTTTTGGAAGGGAAGTTCACTGAATTCGGGGCCATAAAAACCAGAGTTCAATTTTTAGTCAAACTGCAGATAAAAAGCAGGAGTGAAAAAGGCTGGGTTAGAGAAAACACATTAGACCAAGAGAAAGCTGAAAGTATCCAGTTTCTAGAAATTGGAACCTGAGAGCCCATGACATTCCTGAATGGTACTTTGTCATCTCTTTGAAAGAAATGTTAAGCAAAGCTTCCGAGCAGTCCACCCTGCCTTTTATGTTCCTCCTTTGATTTTGTGATTGTTCCAGAGCCTGGAGTCAATATTTAATTTTGATTCATCTGTTCCTCCTTCTTGTTTATTAGTGGCAGGGAAAGGACACTTGGAAATAACTCTCACGGAACTCTGCTCTTTATTAATTCATCCACAACATGGATTAAGCACTTACGAATTACCAGGCATTGTTCTGGGCATACAGCTGGGGTCTACAAACTCTTTCCGTAAAGCACCAGCTAGTAAATATTTTAGGATCTATGGGCAGGTCATATAGTCTTCGCAACTCCTCAACGGTGCTCTCATGGGTTGTAGCAGCCGCAGACATTGCATAAATGAATGGGTGTGGCAGTGTGCCAATAAAGCTTTCCATATGGACACCAAAACTTGAGTTTCACGTAATTTTCACATGTCACGAAATATCATTCTTTTGATTTTTTTTCAACCATTTAAAAAAACTAAAATGTTTGGCTGTGAGTCTGTTTCTATTTTGTAAATAAATTCATTTGTATTATTTTTTAGATTCTGCATGTAAGTAATATCATATAGTATTTGTCTTTCTCTGACTTACTTCACTCAATATGATAATCTCTAGGTCCACCCATGTTGGTGCATATGGCAATATTTCAACCTTTTTTAGTTACCAAAGGGGAAAGGGCGAGGGGAGGGAGAAATGAGGAGTATGGGATGGATTAACAGACACACACCTGTACATATAAAATAAACAACAAGGATTTACTGTACAGCGCAGGGAACTATACTCAATATCTTGTAATAACCTGTAATGGAAAAGAATCTGAAAAAACATATATATTTAACCAAAACTAACACAATATTGTAAATCAATTCTACTTCAATTAAAAAGCAGGAAAGGGGGGGCTTCCCTGGTGGCGCAGTGGTTGAGAGTCCGCCTGCCGATGCGGGGGACGCGGGTTCGTGCCCCGGTGCAGGAAGATCCCACGTGCCGCAGAGTGGCTGGGCCCGTGAGCCGTGGCCGCTGAGCCTGCGCGTCCAGAGCCTGTGCTCCACAACGGGAGAGCCCACAACAGTGAGAGGCCCATGTACCACAAAAAAAAAAAAAAAAAAAAAGCAGTAAAAAAACAAATAATAACAAAACAAAAAGTAAAAACCATTCTTAGCTTGTGGGCCACACGAAAACATGCAGCGGGCTAGATATGTCCCTCCGACCAGGTTTCCTGACCCCGGGTATACAGGCAGGGGTTGTGCTGTCATGGGCCTGACACTATGGAAGGGACACAGGAAAAATGTAAAAGAATGAAACGAGATGACATCAGGTTACTCTAAGTGTTATGAAGGAAACAAAACAGGATGGTGAAGAGTGACTGAGTGAGGACGGTTACTTTAGGTAGAGCTGTCGGAAGGGCCCTCTCTGAGACCTGAATGACGAAGTCCATCATTCCCCTACAGTCCATTGATTCCCCTCAGCATCTCTGACTGTACCACTAATTCTGTAAATCAGCTGCACTTACACCTAATTATTAGTTCCTAGGGTTACACTACAAAGCACCAGAAAACAAAGCCATTGACTCACCCAACACCGTTATCAAAATTGTAGAAGATAAGCATATGCTGGTGAGAATAAACATACCTATTAATATTACAGATTTCCAGGTGCTGTGCTGGGGACACCTAATCCTCAGTCACTAGGAGATAGGAGTTTTAAATGTGCAGCACCGTGGTTCAAAGCAAGTTTTTTTTTTTAATTGGAAGTAGTGCCGTAACCTTAGGTCATTTCTCTTCTCGATTCAATACTCATAGAGCCTAAATAATGGTACGCTCCCAAATTAGAAACTTGAGCTGACTGGGCCTCTTTTATTTACATCCTATTGAATTAGCATTAACTTTATTTTTCACAGCTGCTAAAATAATCTTTTTCAAGAGAAACAAAATTACCTTCATGAAGGTTCTCTCGGGGAAAACAGACAATCATAAAGGGACGCAAGGCTTAATTTGTCTTTTAGGGGACAGGTCAAAAGTGAACAATAAAAAAAAAAAAAAATAATAAAAAAAATATAAAAAAAAAAAAAAAAAGTGAACAATATTTCTGCTCTTCTCAAAATTTGCGGGCTCATTTCAAACCCAACGCCAAAGGATTTGAAGGCCCTTTTTATTTTCCTCACGTGGCTTGGTAGTGGGCTTTCCAACAGCTGTGACACCGGAAGCTGGTGACACGTTGGCTATTAGGAGGTGAAATTTAACTCAAGATTCCTAGCTTGGAATAGCCTTTAGTAGCGTTAGGGCTTAAAGGGTTATTTTGTCGATTGGCTGCTTGGCTGTGTCCCCGGCAAAGCCCATTAACAATTCCCAGGAAATAAAGATAGAATCGGGGTAGTAAAGTCTAACGTTTTTTTCCCTCTGTGCTTAGTCTGGTTTCACGGGCTCACGGGGGCCCCAGTGCATAGGCCTCACCCCCAGCCCTTCAGACCAGCGTTTCCGGTGTGACACGCGGCCGCAGCCCCTCAGCTGGCCGGCGGGCCATGCGCAGAGACGCTGAACCCTGCACTGAGATCTGGAGCCCGAGCAGCAGGGCTGCGCCCACCCTGCAAGAACTCTGCCCTCCTCTCCCCGCTGATGAGACCTTGTAAAGCAGCCCTGACCACAGCCTGTCGGGAGAACGGGTGCTCTGGAGCCCGAGCTCGCACCTTTCATTTCTTTGATCAAAGAATAAAGCTTTCCTCTGCTTATGAACCAGACTTGGTCTCATTCTATCGGCTTGAACAACACGGGACAGAAGAACCCTTGTTGGAGACCAACTTGGGAGGATCGGTAACAGAGTTTTGTGTCTTCTGGCCTTTTGCCTGTACCTATCCACCATGCTCTGGGCTCACCCCAGCCCCAGCGGGAGGACAGTGAAGGTTTTGGGAGGTTGACTTGAGGATGACTGACTCTGATCTTTGAGGACACTCTGACGGGGTAGAATGACGACACCTTTCTGCCAAATTCAGGGCAACTCTGCCCAGCAACATGGTACCTGGGTATGGTGCACACACAACGAAGCCCCCAGAGTCATCTGGACTGCGCCCCCTGTGCAGAGGGGATCACACTATGACATCATTAGAGATGGGAGACTGAAACTAACGTGTGTCTGCCCAGTGCCTCTGGCTGGTCTTCCTGAAGTTCTGGACACCTGGGGAAGGGCAGAAACTAGGACCCAATCAGTGTGCCATCTGTAAACAAGAGGGACACTAGAAGAGAGAATGCCCTCGCTACCCCCAAAGAGGGACGGCAACAGCAGATCCTGGCCACTACCCTCGAAGGCAGATGGTCCAAACAGATGAAGAATGGTGAGGTGGGGGGGGAGAGGCTCCTAAGCTGGAGCTCCAATTGACTCCCCGAGAAGCCCCAGCTGACACTGGACGTAGGGCAGCAGCCTGCTGAATTCTTAGTCAACAGTGGTTTACTCGGTTCCAAACACCACATCAGGCAAACTGGGTCACAAGAGCTGTAACATTATGGGATTATCAGGGAAGGCCCAAGAACGGGCATTCATAGAGCCATTAGAACGTAAACTGGATGAACATGCCCACCCATTCCTTCCTGTATGTCCCTAAGTGTCCTATACGCCTATACTAAGAAGAGTATCTTACATAAATTGGGGGCTACTATCCACCCAATGGGAGGCAAATTGGAGATTGTCATCCCCTTAGACAAAGGGCACAGGATGACAACGTTAACGGTAGAGGACAAACCTCCCTGGACAGAGCAAGTCTATCTCCCCAAAGTAAATCCCAAGGTCTAGGCCCAGGGATGGGTGGGACGAGCTGTAGGAGCCAATCCCCTGACAGTCCATCTAAAACCCGGACATACCTGGCTCAACAGAAAACAATACCCTCTCTGGAGGGAAGCCTTGTTGGGCATCGCCCCTGTGATACAGAGCCTAATTGACCAGGGCCTTACTGGACTCTGCCAATCAGCCTGTAATCCCCCATCCTCCCCATGAAGAAATCCATTGTGGAATGGTACAGGGCCTCAGGGCAGTCAGTGAAGCCACCAAGGATATAGATCCCATAGTCCCTAATCCCTACACCCTGCTGGCCATTCTTCTGTCCAGCAGGACCTGATATTCTGTATTAGATTTAAAAGATGCCTTCTTACGGATTCCATTAACTCCAACACCACAAGAAATTTTTGCTTTTGGGTGGCAGGACTCAAACACACAACAAACACAGCAATACTGCTGGGCAGTCCTGCCCCAAGGGTTCAAAAATCCCCCCACCATCTTTGGGGAAACTTTAGCTACAGACCTAAAAGATCTACATCCAAAGGAAGCAGCCCTCTTCCAATATGCAGAGCACATTCTGATCACCGGCCCTACTAAGGAGGCCCCTGACGAAAATACTGTTACCACCCCGAACCACCCGGCCAATCAAGGGTATAATGTGTCTAAGAAAAAGGGTAAAATATCACAAACTAGGGTGACCTACCGAGGCCTCATTCTCAGGTCCCTGCCCTGGCTCGCGCAGATCTAGCTAAACCCTTTTACCTTTACATTCCTGAGACAAGGGGAATCGCCTTTGGGGTATTAGCTCAAACACTGGGGCCCCTTATTCAGGTGGTTGCTTATTTCTCTAAACAATTAGATCAAATGGCTAAGGGATGGCCTACTTGCCCACGGGCAGTAGCAGCTACTACAGTCCTGCTAAAGGAGGCTAAGAAGTTAACCTGTGGTCAGCCAATCACTCCATGGACCCCACACCAGGTTGAGGCTTTAGTAGGTTCTAAGGGAACAGGACGGCTATCCCCTGGAAGGTCGATTCAAGTTCAGGCTATGCTTTTAGACAACCCAAGGCTACCATAAAGAACTGTCACAAGGTAAATCCTGCCACCCTGCTACCCACAGAAACAGGGCCCCTGGAGCACGGCTATATAGAAACCAGAGACACCATCTATTCCAGTCGCCCCAACTTAGGAAGTGAGCCTCTCCCAAATGCCGAAGAGGAATGGTTCACAGACAGGAGCAGTTTTATGAGAGGGAAAAGGCTAGTGGGATATGCTGTAACCTCCCAGATCCAAGTCACAGCAGCAAGCCGCCTCTGCCCAGGGACCTCTGCCCAAAAGGCTGAGCCGATAGCCTTCATCTGAGCCTCAGAACTAGAGACAGGGAAGATCTTAAATGTTTACACAGATTTCCGGTATGCTTGTGCCATCCTACATGCGCACAGGGCTATGCAGAAAAAGAGTTATACTTACTGCAGGTGAAACACGGCTTAAGCATACTGAAGCTCTTGGAAGCAGTACAGTTTCCAAAAAGTGTGGCAGTGATTCATTGTAGGGGTCACCAAAAGGGGAGTGAAGAGGTAATAAAGGGAAACAAGGATGATGCATCCGCCAAAAGGGCAGCCCTAGAACCATTAACCTGGCAACTACCCCTCATCAGGGGCCTCATCTGGCCCCTCGAAGGCCAGATCCATACAGTTATTCCCCAATTTACACAAAGGAAGCATTAGACAAAGCCCCGAAATGGGGCTTCCACAGAGATCTAGGAGGCCATGGGTGGCTAGTTAATAAACATGGGCGATACTTCTTTCCCCAAACTGCAGCTTGTCAAGCCATCATGGAGGCTCATCGAGGAACTCACTACGGGGAGGGAAGCCCTATATAACTGGTTAGTTAAGGTCATAGTAACCCCTGGCATGAAAAGGATAATCAGTCCAATAGCTGAGACCTGCCCCGTCTGCACAGTGAACAACCCCGACACGGGACCCACCAGAGGCCTCCAGATTAAGGGCCATTCAGACCAGAAGGACGTATCCCAGAGAAGGCTGGCAGATTGGTTTCACTGTCCTGCCAAGAGTACTGGGCAATTTCAGGTATCTTTTGGTGCTAGTGGACACATTTTCTGAGTGGACCAAAGCATTCCCTGCTAGGACTGAAATGGCAGCTGAAGTGGCTAAGGCATTACTAAAAGCCCCAGGTTTGGCCTCCCAGCCTCCCTACAAAGTGGAAATGGTCCAGCATCCATGTCTTAGGTGACGAAGGGGACAACAAGTGCTCTGGGCATAAAATGGATCTTGCACTCAGCCTGGAGACCCCAGTCGTCAGGGAAAGCAGAGCGACCCAATTCATACCTTGATCCCATCCTTAACCAAGCTATGTCAGGAAACTCAAGGAAATTGGATTAAGCTGCTTTCAATTGCCCCGCTCCACGAACCATTAGCTACAAGGGATAAGGTAAAGTTAAGTGCAGTTGAACTCATGGATGGTAGACCCATTCCCCAGCCCGAGAGAAGGGACACCTCAGCCCCCCTGAAATGGAACAGCTCAGGTCTGCCCTCCAGGTAGGAGAAACGGGGAAAGAACCTGACCAGGTGCTGCCTGCACCCGCCGACCTGGCCCAGCACCCCTTCCAGACAGAAGACCAGGTGCACCTAAAACCCTGGAAAACCGGCGGCCTGCAAGACTAGCTCCCTCCTAAGTGGACGGACCCCACTCGGGGACCCTAGCTACCCAATCTGCCCTAAAGTCACAGGCGGTCACTCGGTGGGGACACTGCACTCGAGGGAGGAGGGGCCCCACCCCAACCTCCAGAGAGACAACCTGGGGCAACCACCCCCCTTGACTACTCGTGTGAGCCTCCCTCTGACCTGAGCTTGTCCCGAAAAACAACAAAAATGTGACCAGGGCATCCTCGGCCCCAGCGGCAAGCTTCAACGTCAGGGAACACTCGCCTACAGGCCAAAGACGGAGACGCCTGCACTTTTGGGGAAAATGTGACGTGCGACCATCATTCTCTTGCTAACATTTGGGCCTCATATCTTACATTTTCTGGTGTCTTTTGTCTCCAAAAGGTTAGACAAATGGGGAAGACACTGGTCTCAGGCAGACGCACAGTCAGGGACGAGGCCTGGTTAGAACCAAACAGATCTAAAGGCGGCTGAGGAGAAGTTCCGCTCCTCTACCCGGGCTATAAAAGCGCCCGCGCTCAGCAGGGGCCGTCACAGAAGACAGACCTGCACCCCTCAGCGCCCCTCAGCGCCCCTCAAGAACGAGAAGCAGGACAAAAGACAGAGGAGAGATTTGTCACCGGCAAAGTCCATTAACAGTTCCCAGGAAATAAAAATAGAATCTGGGTAATAAAGTCTAACCTGTTTCCTCCTTTGTGCTTCATCCGGTTTCACCGGCTCACAGCGCGCTCCCCGCCGGCCCTTCAGACCAGAGTTCCTGGTACAAAACGCCTTCCCGCCCCTCAGCTGGGGGACCGCGTGCAGAAGCGCGACACACACCACTCAATCCAAGATGGCGGCGGCGGGCCGTGCGCAGAGACGCCGGCGCCGGGCTCTGCACCCCCCAGCTGTACAGCCACGCCAGCCCCGCCAGGACTCCGCTCCCTCCCCTGCGTGAGTTCCACACCCTAGGAAGCAGCCCCGCCCACAGCCCGTGAGTGGGTGGGGGCAGACCGTGTGCTCTAGAGAGGGTCTCGCGCCTCTTCGTTCTTTGATGAAGCGTTCCTTTGCTTCTGAACCAAACTGGGTCTTGTTCACTTGGCTCAAACAACACAGGGCAGAAGGCCCTTGTTGGGGACCAACCTGGGTGGGTCGGTAACTGTAAAAATTAAGTTTTAATTTAGCTGCCTCTTACACAGCACTTACTATTTCTACTTCTCTGTCTTTTCCAAAATCAACCCTACCTGTATGAACACACACACACACACACACACACACACACACACACACACACACACA